>NW_026558098.1:446118-746118 GCF_026930045.1 Uloborus diversus | reverse complement strand
GCATTTAATGCACTTTATAAATTTCATATATTTACAAATCAGGGGCCTCCTGCCAGGGGTCACGTTCTAAATTTTTCGAGGTGAGGCTGACCAACAAGTCAATGATATTTCAATTCAGATGACCTAGTTAGGGCTGTGCTCTCCCCCCCTTACTTTGCGGCATTTATTGCTTATTGATATTTATCGTTCGAGACTGCCACTGTTGTTCAGAAGAGAAGTTGTTTTGAGTTCGATTTTTTCAGGAGTTCAGGAAATCTTTTTTTTTTTACTCCCATAGATTTGTGTCTGTTAAGTGGGATTATTTGTGGCATGGTTCCTCCACCAACTTTCCAGGCTTTGCATCCCTATTATGTACTTGTACACTAAAATGAAATAGTGGAATGTTACTTTCTCCTCTCACAAAAACAAACTAAAGAATTTTCCTATATTCCGAATTTCTCATCTAAACAGTCAAAATTGACATCCAGTTTACATTAAGACAGATAGAATTGCTTAGGGAACCCATTGCAGCTAGCTAGCAACAAAATTAAAAGTCCCTGAAAAAAATATATTTGTCAAAATTAGTTGACCCCCCGAACAAAGCTGCCAGAAATTCTCCACCTTAATTTTATTCTACTTTCATCTCCCCTTTCCCACTCCTTGGACATTTCATTCATGCCCTCCCTACCCCAACCACCACTATCTCGTAAGATTTAAGGTTTACCCTTTCGCCCACTACCGTGTAGAATTAAGCTACTCTTACTACCACGTAGTTTTTATGCTTTACCTTCTCCATCCGCCAGCGTGTACAAAGAGTTTTCCCGCGTACCACCGACAGGGCTCCATATTTTTCATTTCCCGTCACTATCGTGTAGGATTCGGTTGCTTTCTTACTATCGTGTAGGGAAGCGCAATCCTCTTACTACCGTGTAGGATTTATGGTAAGTAGGGTCGAGTGAAAAAAATGAAATTGATAAATATGTAAAGCCTATATGCGGCAAAGCTGCCTCTTACCAATTACAAAATTTCAGCTAAATCAAATAATATCTTTAACTGCCCATTTGACTTTGAATTTTAAGTAATTAGCCTGCTGTTTCACCAAACTGGCGGCTACAACTGCTAGTTTCGTACGAATTTTGTGTGTGTGTTTCTTTTTCTTTTCTTTTCCCTTTTTTTTGTATGATAAGTAATGTTTTTCAAAATAAGAAAGTTTTGAAGTTATTACGAAAGTTTTCACTTAGTTATCTTCATTTTGCATGCAATGCTTAACGTATAACTGCTCAAAAATTCGGTTTTCCAATGCGTTTTTACGTTAAAAAATAATTCTACAATTCAAAGTAACTTGCAAAACCATCTTTTAACGCTCGAAAATAACAGTGAGACAATTAACCAAGCCTATCAAATTCTTTTTTCTAAAATTAGTCAGTAGAAGTTTTTGAATCTTTGCTTGAACAGTCATTGTTTGGAAATGAGATGAAGCAAATCATATCTTAACTAAGCAAAAACACACAAAACAAAGAAAAAAAAACATACAAGCTAAATCTCTCATGGTTACGCCTTCAAAACCTGTTTCATTCTTTTATATTATGGCACTTAAATTCAAAAGTGTCAATTCCCAGTGATATTATGCAGTCTTCAACATTTGCTGGTCTTTTCAAACATATATGTAAAGAGGCTTGGCCACGAGCCTATTCATGAATATAATATGTACTATTTTGCCAGAAATATCCCAACACTTTCGAAAATCGTCATATTTTTCGAACTTCTGGGTAAATATAATAATCGAATTCTTTTGTAACTTTTGTGGTTTTAAGGGTATAATTCAGCTTATTTTCCAGTAAAAATTTAGTTACGCAATTTATAGGAGACCAACAACAAATTGTAGAGGTCAAGGGTTTTTTTTTCGGTCATCCTAAGTCGTAAAAAGAGGAAAGAAGCTATTGAATTTTTATAATTTCTGAAATGTATATTTGAATGGGGTATGACAAATTGAGTAAAAATATTACTTACGCCTTTTTGAGATTTGAAGGAATCCTTTTTTCTGTTCGGACAATATTTTGAGCTTTATATACTAAATAACAATACACAATGATGCATCCCTGGTATTTTTGTAGAAATGTCGACTGAAACTGAAAACGAGTATATGATGATCATATTTCCGATAGTGTAATTTTCAAACTTAAGTTGTAAGTAAAGATCAATATTGAAAATAAAAATAATCATATATAAGAACCGGATTTAAAACATTAGTTCCTTTTTTTTTTGCATGTTTGGGTTTTTTGTATTTTTAGGGCTTTTTTATTGCTGTTGTTCTTGGCTTTTTAGGACGTATTAGGGGAAGTCCCCGAAAAAATATCTTTGTCCCAATTAGTTCGAACAATGCTTCCAGGAATCTTCCACCCTAATTTTATTCTATTTTCTTCTGCCCTTTCCCACTGATTTAGACATTTCATTCATGCCATCCCTACCCCACCCACCACTATCGCGTAGGATTTAATGTTTACCCTTTCGCCCACTACCGTGTAGAATTAAGCTACTCTTACTACCACGTAGTTTTAATGCTTTACCTTCTCCATCCGCCAGCTTGTACAAAGAGGTTTTTCCCGCGTACTACCGACTAGGTACTTTTCCTTACCCGTCACTATTGTGTAGGATTAGGTTGCTTTCTTACTATCGTGTAGGGTTGCGCAACCCTCTTACTACCATGTAGGATTTATGGTTAGTAGGGTAGAGGGAATAAAATGAAATTGAGAAATATGCAAAGCCTATATGCGGAAAAGTTGCCTCTTACCAAGCCTATTTATTATACAAAATTCAACTAAATCCAAAAATATCTTTAACTGCCCTTTTGACTTTCAATTTTAAGAAATTAGCCTGATTTTTCACCAAGCTGGCGTAAACGGAGCGATAAAATATAATTACCTCTCAATTTCTCATTTAAATCTTTGTGTGTTTGAAATGAAACTTTTGATAAATAAATCGCAATGCTGTACCAGCGCACTTTCTTATTGCATTCACTGATATCGACTGTGTTCTTTGTTCTAGTTGGTTCTCTCTCTCTTTTCAAGTCAAATCATCAAAATTATTACTTCAAATACAAATGAAGACGCTGTTTTTACATACTAACAACTTCAAAGTATAAAAACACGCTTATTAGTCGAGGTTCTTCATCGTAAATGAAAATTAAACTTCCAAATGTAGCATAGGACGAAGACTCAGGTGTCAATTCTTATCAATGTTGCTATAAAAAAATATATGAGTTTGGTAAGATCTCATCTTCAGTAATTAGTATGCTGTACAGTTTCAGTCTCTTTTTCCGAAGAAAGACATTTTTTCATTGTAAAGGGCTCAAAGAGGAGCTTCTAGGCTAGTAAGAGGACTTTTATCAGGGTTGGCTTTCTGCCGGCAGAAATTAGTTTTTGCCGTGCCAGTGGCAGAAACTGGTTATAACCGGTTAAAACCGGCAGAAACTGGCAAAAACTTAAAGTCGTTTTAAAAAACTAAAGTAATTACTGAATGATATTTGTTTAAACTAAAAAATTAAACTTCATTTCGTCATTGTAAAAAATAAAATGTTATGCTACTGCCCTTGATTTAGTTCAGAAAGGGAACTTTTCAATTACTGATGCTCGTAATATTTGGATTAATCTAACAAAGGACG
Source organism: Uloborus diversus (assembly GCF_026930045.1). Taxonomy (NCBI): domain Eukaryota; kingdom Metazoa; phylum Arthropoda; class Arachnida; order Araneae; family Uloboridae; genus Uloborus; species Uloborus diversus. The sequence continues at coordinate 742,478 of NW_026558098.1, read as the reverse complement.
AAACTCATATGGGTTCTTAGGATAGAGGAATGACTTACAGAATTAAACTGGCATTACTGTTTGTAAGTTGCTCGCAAATAAGCTTCATCTAAGTTGCTTGTGATTGAAATTATGTGCTTCAAGAAGAAAGTGTCAAATTTTACTTCCCAATATTAATCTAAATTTTGTACTTAATATCACAGCTTTGCAAATCAAATTGGCCCCACTTCTCGAAACTCATTTTTCCAGTCGAATTTTTACCACTACCCTAGTTACTACACGATGGACAAGTTTAAAAAAATATACAATTTGAAAGTTTTATGAATATTACTTGTTCTTTGATGCATTGCCTGCTAGCTCTTCTGTTGCAAGAATATTCTAAAGTTTCTCATTCTTGTATATTAAATTGAGAAACTATTTAGATTTTTGGAACCACCTTTTCCAAGAAGCAACTGCAGGATCCAAACAATGTAACATTTGATTCTGAATTGGAATAATATTGTAAATTAAACTGTGCTTTGGTTAACAATTAATTATTTTTTCCATGCGTTTTCTACTGTCTATCAATGGTTTTTTTTTTTTTTTGTCATTTTGAGAGTTTTTGCCAGTTTCTGCCGAAAATGTGGCAGAAAGTGGTTTTTGCCATTCCGGTTTTAACCGGTTTCTACCAGTGGTTTTAACCGCTCCGGCAGAAACTTGCCAGCCCTGACTTTTATATTTAGATAATATTCATAGCCTGGAGCAAAGGAGGGTCAGATGGGACATGATTCAGTTGCTTAAATTTATCAACATGAAAGAGGTTAATGGGTTTTTAATTTTTGCATGGAAAGGTGTTTTAAGCTATTCAAATCTCAGGCTAATCTGAAAATTAGAAAAAATTATTACTTTAGTAGGGTTTTGGGCACTTGGAACAGTTTACCGGAAGCGGCTGTAATAAGTAAGGGGTTAGATAGCTTTAAGAGGGTAATTGATCTTCATTAGGGACTAACTGACAGAACATCGTACGGATATATTATTTTGCAAAACCTACTTAATTAAAATCACCCCCCACCCTTCCCTTGCGAACAGAAGAGCTGTAATAAATAAGTATTTTTTGCGCTACAAATTAAAATTAGAAAAAAAATTCGTAAAGAACGCCTCAAATCTCATTTATAAAAAATTTTTGCCTCTAAAGCGTCTATTGTCGTGTTGAAATTTAATACATGTTGAAACGTAATTAATCATTTTTTGACATCATATGTATGTCGCGCGATGGCCAACTTGTATTTGAACCACATTTTAAACATGTTTCGTAAAAGTGAAAATAATAACCAGTAAAGTTATTGAGAACTTTGAAAATTTGAATAATGCCCCGATAACCATACAACCCGCTTATCCCACGATATAATTCAGAATAAACATTCTTCTTTTAAATATGTAGATGGTCCTGAAAAGGACCTTTTTTTTTTTTTTTTCTTGAATTCCACTCCGAGTTTACAAGCAGCGAGATCTGTTGTCCGACATGTCTTGAGTATAGAAATCATAAAATGCTTCTTCCATCGCTTCGAGTTCATTTCTCATGTTTTCTATCTGACGAATATTTATTAGTTCTTGTTCAAACCTTTCGATTTCTTCATGCATGTGGACCACGAACTCCAAGAATGCGATTCTTTCACGGATGGCCTCCATTACAATAGTGCGAAATGGAAAGTGGTATCAACTGTAAGATAGCTGAAATAGCAAGATAATCGTTCCTGAAGGCGAAGCTTTATATAGAAAGTTATCTCAAAGTGCGGCTGAATGCTATTGGAAGAAGGGGTATGGTTTAACAAGCACTTCGACCAATTACAATCCTGTGAGAGAGTGTACGGCTCAAACGATTAAGTTGAAACGTACCGTCTGATTTCCCATCAATTAATTTTTTTGAGTTTCTCAATGTTAGTAATTAGGATTTAAAATACTCCTAAACGAATGTTAAAGTAGGACAGCATTTCATTACCCAGATTTCAAACGAAACCAGAACTTTCCTCGTGGAGGTGGTTCATCTTAGTAATATGAAAATTCATTTATATAGTTCTATGATAGACAAAAGGTACACAAAAATGCATTCCAAAGTGCCGCAAACTTGCAAATCCACCACTGCAATCCGTTATAAAGTCTTTAGGCGGCCTCCAAATTATTTTTGGCCTAGGGCCTCACTTTTAGTTAGTCGGACCCTGGATTAATCGGTAATAATCGGCCACTTTGCAGAGTATATAAAATAGGTCAGTTTTTCACGTTATTTTGGCCGAAATTTTTAGCTAAATAAAAATGACTTTAAGTATGCCCAGAACTAGAGACTATCGAATGCGTTCATACGCAAGAAATAAATATATTCTTCTACAAAAAAGGCTAACATGTCAAAAGCTACTTATACGTGTGTCTCCTCAACTTCCAAAAGTTACAGGAAAAACTCCAATTTAAACGTTTTTGTTTGCCATTGAGTGATTGTATTCACTGTTACACGGTAATTATATACATAAAAGATTTATATAAATACTAGCTGTACCCGACGCGCGTTGCTACGCCAACAAAAAAATACATCATTATACTGATTTTCATGACAATCGGTTGAACGGGCCAGAAGTTGCTACTCTGCAGTGCCATCTGGTGGCGAGTGAGCATATTATGCACCTTCTCCGCGGAAAAATACATATATATAGCAATTTTCATAATAATCAAGTGAAGCCGTGACTCTACTCAAATTTTGTACTCACGCAGTTTGCGAGATCAATCCATCGCTAAAAATATCAAATAGAAAAAGTTTTAAATCCCCCCGTTGCATGAAAAGCCATAAAATAATAAAGAAAGAATTTATTTGTTCAAACTCAAGAAAAATGCTAACTTCTTATCAATGAGATCTTTCACGCGAATTAATTTCTTTTTATTCGTATTTATCCGATGGATTGTGACTTAAATTGGAATAAAAAAGGAAATATCGATCGGATTTTTTTCGAACGGGTCTATAAACATTCCCAGTACCAAAAATAACAAACGGTGAAAGTTTCAGCGAAATCTGCCGGGTAGTTTTTGAGTTCATGGATGATATACAGACAAACATTCATTTTTATATATATAGAAGATTATATGCCCCCCTGATATATATATATATATATATAAATATTATTATATAATTATATGCCCCCCTGCAGCTCAGGAAGCTGAGTTGCCAGTACTTTTCACCGTAAAAAAGTTCAGAAATTGTTTTTACAGTTTATAGTACAGTACTCGGGCAACGTCGACAAAGGACCCACCTGTATGATGTCCCTGGTAGTGGTGGCTGCGTAGTGGAAGACGGTGTCCCCAGTGGCGTCGACGGCGTCCATCCGGGCATCCAACTCCGTCAGAGCCACCACGGACGCCACTTGCTGGGAGCGGACGGCCACGTGCAGGGGCGTCACCAGGCTCTCCTCGCAGCGCATGTTTATCTGGCTGAAACGGAGAACGGACATCAGAATCGGCAGTCATCATCCAGAAGAAGCTGAGCATTGTTAGTAATAAACGGTCGTCACTAAAAGCGTCTACCGGTAACTGGTCGGGTCACTAAGTATTTGTATTTTTAAGTCTGCACGGATGAGTCTCGACACAAGTTATCTCTGAATGAATGGATGCTTAAAGCAGGCCGGACTGACGGTTGTAGCAATGTTATTCCAATTTTTACAAATACTCACACGTATAACGTTGCAGTTCGATCTCATATGTCAATGCTTCATAAAAAAAACTCTGCGATAAATTGGCTCTCCTCGCAGCGCATGTTTATCTGGCTGAAAAAAAGAACAAACATCAGAATCAGCAGTCATTATCCAGAAGAAGTTGAGCATTGTTAGTAATAAACGGTCGTCACTAAGTGTCTAACGCTCACCGGCGAGTCACTAAGCATTAGTATTTTCAAGTCTGCACGGATGAGTCTCGACACAAGTTATCGCTGAATGAATGGATGCTTAAAGCAGGCCGGACTGCTGGTTTTAGCAAAGGTATTCCACTTTTTACATACTCACACGTATAACGTTGCAGTACGATCTTGTAAGTCAAAGTTTTCATCAAAAAAAAAAAAAAAAAAGAAATTAATATGACCTCTTGAATTCAAATTATGTTTTTCGCAATCACGAGTGTGTGTGTATGTAGGCGTGTGTGTTTATGTGTGTGGGGGGGGGGGAATGTGTGTAGGCATGTGTGTTTATGTCTGTTTGCAGGTATGAGTGTGTAGGTAGTTGTGTGTATGAGTGTTTGTGTGTGGTGGGGAATGTGTATATGTGTGTAGGCATATGTGTTTGTGTCTGTGTGCAGGCATGAGTGTGTGGGTAGTTGTGTGTAGGTGTATGTGTAGGTGTATGTATGTGTGTGTGTATATGTTTGAGTGTGTGCATGTATTTGTGTATGTGTTTGTGTATGTGTGTGTAGGCGTATGTATGTATGTGTTTGTGTGTACGTGCATGTATGTATGCGTGTAAGTGTAGGATATTGACGCAACCTGGATACGGTTTTCGCTATAGGATATATATCGTGAGGCGGCCGGTCGACGGTGATGCTGCAGAGGGTGCTGGCAGAAAAATAAAATGATAGGACGCCAAAAACAGTCAAGTGAGAACAATAAGCAATCGTGATTGCTCAAAAAAAAAAAAAAAAAAAAATCCTCGATAAATTGGCTACCAGTGATTTGAAAAAAAGTGGCTTCTGACTAAAAATGCGATCCGGTCACTGGTGACTCATCGAAAATTTGAATTGCACGTGTGAGTTTCGACACAACTGACCTTTGAATGATGGGATGCTTGGAGCTAGCAAAGTTGAACGCTATAGAAAAAGTTATTCCATTTTTAAATAAATAATCATATGTACATTCAACTCTCGATAATTCGAAGTCCCAAAGAACCAGCTAAAACGTTCGAGTTATGGGAAGCTTCCACAACAGTCTCAAAAGTTTGGGACCCGATGAAATATTTGACATAAAGCAATATTCGAGTAATAAGTTTCGAGTTATCGGGATTCGACTGTATAACGTTGTAGTTAGGCCTCATACGCCAATGTTTTTCTCAAAAAAATTGCGCAATAAAGCAGCTACCGATGATTAAAAAAAGTGTCTACTAAATTAAAAGCATCTATCAACCACTAGCAACTCACTAAAAATTTTAATCTGCACGGACGAGTCCCGACACAGCTCATCTCTGGATGACAGAATGCTAGAAATAAAGTGAAACCTGTTTATAACAATACTGTCTATAACAATAAACCTAACTCTATAATAATATTTTCCTTGGTCCCCTAGCAAGATGTCAGCATCAGTAATCAAACTGTCTATAACGATAACCTGTCTATAACAATATTTTTTCAGGTCCCAACAGTATCGTTGCAGACAGGTTTTACTGTATGCAGGATTGATGGTTGTAGCTATAAGCCACATTAGTTTTTTTTTAATATTGTATAATTCAAAATGTTGCAGTTAAGTCTTGCCAATTTTGTCATTAAAAATACTGCGGTATCCAATGACTAAAACAAGTGACAACTAAACTGAAAGCATGACTGCCGATTTACTAAACAAAATGGACTTTCTGCACGGACGAGTCCCGACTCAACTCACCTCTGGATGACGGGATGCTAGAAACATGCAGAATAGACGATTGTAGCAACATTATTTTTTTTTTAAATATTGTAATTTAAAATGTTACAGTTAACTCTCATTTTCCAATGTTGTCATCAAAAATAATGCGGTAACCAATGATTAAAACAAGTGACTAAAAAACTAAAAGCGGGACTGCCGATTTACTAAAAATTTTAATCTGCACGGACGAGTCCCGACACAACTCACTTCTGGATGACAGAATGCTAGAACTATGCAGGATTGATGGTTGCGGCTAAAAGTCGCATTAGTTTTTTTTAATATTGTAATTTAAAATGTTACAGTTAAGTCCCGTATACCAATGCTGTCATAGAAAATACTATACTACAATGACTAAAACAAGTGACCACTAAACTGATAGCGTGACTGCAAATTTACTAAAAAAAGGGACCTTCTGCACGGACGAGTCCCGACTCAACTCACCTCTGGATGACGGGGTGCTTGAAGCAGGCCGTGTATCCGAAGTGTGCCGCGACGTGTGCGGCCGACCAGGAGGGCTTCTCTCGGATGAGCTGCAGCACGTTCTGCAGCACGAACTTTGAGACTCCGATCTCGGGGACGCACTCGACAAGCAGCGGCACCCGGGCGCGAAACAGCTCGAAGAGGCGCCGGCAGCTGGACTCGTCGCCGCTGCGGTGGATGCTGGGGGAGGGGGGAGGGGGAGAGATGAGCGTGTGAGCAAACAAGATAGGATTCAGAATTCAGATCAACGTAAGATCAATATAAGCATGTGATCTTGATTTTATCTTATATTGATCTTGATTTCATCTTATATTGATCTTGATTTTATCTTATATTGATCCTGATTTTATTTTATATTGATCCTGATTTTATCTTACATTTATTTTGACTTTATCTTATATTGATTTTGATTTTATCTTATATTCATCCTGATTTCATCTTACATTGATCCTGATTTTAACTTATATTGATCCTGATTTTATTTTATATTTATCTTGAGTTTATCTTATATTGATCTTGATTTTATCTTATATTGATACTGATTTTATCTTATATTGATACTGATTTTATCTTATATTGATCTTGATTTTATCTTACATTCATCTTGATTTTATCTTACATTCATCTTGATTTTATCTTATATTGATACTGATTTTATCTTATATTAATCCTTATTTTATCTTATATTTATCTGGATTTTATCTTATATTGATCCTGATTTTATCTTATATTTATTTTGACTTTATCATATATTGATTTTGATTTTATCTTATTCTCATCTTGATATTATCTTATATTAATCCTGATTTTATCTTATATTCATCTGGATTTTATCTTATATTGATTTTGATTTTATCTTATATTGATCCTGATTTCATCTTACATTGATCCGGATTTTATCCTATATTGATCCTGATTTTATCTTATATTGATCTTGATTTTATCTTATATTGATCCTGATTTTATCTTATATTGATCTTGATTTTATCTTATATTGATCTTGATTTTATCTTATATTGATCTTGATTTTATCTTATATTGGTCTTGATTCTATCTTATATTGATCTTGATTTTATCTTATATTGATTTTGATTCTATCTTATATTGATCTTGATTTTATCTTATATTGATACTGATTTTATCTTATATTGATCCTGATTTTATCTTATATTGAGCTTGATTTTATCTTATATTGATCTTGATTTTATCTTATATTGATCTTGATTTTATCTTATATTGATCTTGATTTTATCTTATATTGATCGTGATTCTATCTTATATTGATCTTGATTTTATCTTATATTGATTTTGATTCTATCTTATATTGATCTTGATTTTATCTTATATTGATACTGATTTTATCTTATATTGATCCTGATTTATCTTATATTGATCTTGATTTTATCTTATATTTATCTGGATTTTATCTTATATTGATCTTGATTTTATCTTATATTGATACTGATTTTATCTTATATTGATCCTGATTTTATCTTATATTGATCTTGATTTTATCTTATATTGATCTTGATTTTATCTTATATTGATCTTGATTTTATCTTATATTGATCTTGATTTTATCTTATATTGATCTTGATTTTATCTTATATTGATCTTGATTCTATCTTATATTGATCTTGATTTTATCTTATATTGATTTTGATTCTATCTTATATTGATCTTGATTTTATCTTATATTGATACTGATTTTATCTTATATTGATCCTGATTTTATCTTATATTGATCTTGATTTTATCTTATATTTATCTGGATTTTATCTTATATTGATCTTGATTTTATCTTATATTGATATACTGATTTTATCTTATATTGATCTTGATTTTATCTTATATTGATCTTGATTTTATCTTATATTGATCGTGATTCTATCTTATATTGATCTTGATTTTATCTTATATTGATTTTGATTCTATCTTATATTGATCTTGATTTTATCTTATATTGATACTGATTTTATCTTATATTGATCCTGATTTTATCTTATATTGATCTTGATTTTATCTTATATTTATCTGGATTTTATCTTATATTGATCTTGATTTTTATCTTATATTGATACTGATTTTATCTTATATTGATCTTGATTTTATCTTATATTGATCTTGATTCTATCTTATATTGATCTTATCTTATATTGATTTTGATTTTATCTTACATTAATCCTGATTTTATCTTATATTGATCCTGATTTTATTTTATATTTATCTTGAGTTTATCTTACACTGATCTTGATTTTATCTTATATTAATACTGATTTTATCTTATATTGATCTTGATTTTATCTTATATTGATCTTGATTTTATCTTATATTGATCTTGATTTTATCTTATATTGATCGTGATTCTATCTTATATTGATCTTGATTTTATCTTATATTGATTTTGATTCTATCTTATATTGATCTTGATTTTATCTTATATTGATACTGATTTTATCTTATATTGATCCTGATTTTATCTTATATTGATCTTGATTTTATCTTATATTTATCTGGATTTTATCTTATATTGATCTTGATTTTATCTTATATGGATACTGATTTTATCTTATATTGATCCTGATTTTATCTTATATTGATCTTGATTTTATCTTATATTGATCTTGATTCTATCTTATATTGATCTTGATTTTATCTTATATTGATTTTGATTTTATCTTACATTAATCCTGATTTTATCTTATATTGATCCTGATTTTATTTTATATTTATCTTGAGTTTATCTTACACTGATCTTGATTTTATCTTATATTGATACTGATTTTATCTTATATTGATCTTGATTTTATCTCGATATAAAATACTAGCATTATCAGCACGGCGAAGCCGGTGCTAAGAATTTAGCAAAATCCCTTTGTATACAAAACCTATTTTTACAGAATGTATAAAATAGTGCAATATCATTTTAAGATATTGTGAACACTTAGATGATTGAAAAATATATTTAAGTTTAAACTTGTAACAGCAACGAAATAATGTTTTAAATTTAAGATGTTATTTTTCAATATCGCGTAAATTTTGAAGTAAAAGTTCTGAATTTTCAATTAAGTATAGCACCGCAGCAATCTTTCTTAACACTTCAAAAATATATTGAACCTATTTTTTGTTTTTTAAAGTTTATCTGGCGAAAATTCCTATTTTTATGAAAATCCAAGCTTCGACTTCTTTCATTTCTGCCGATATAAATTCAAAATGTTTTTCCAAAAAGGAAAACAGCGTACAGATATCCAACATCGGCAAATAGGGAAGTTGCAACCTATTGAATGTTCATATTTTGGCTATTGGATATTGTTAATGGACCCTCAAAACTAAAAAATTCACCATCGCCGAATTTTAAAACACCGTGGTTGATTTTTAATGAATTTTTAAAAATCCACGCGTAAAAGTGCGCTCTTCTGAAACGTCATGAGCCTACGTCACAGGGCGCGATTGGGCAGCCTTCCGCCGAAGATCCCTTGTTTTCGCTAGGGACATTTTGAGCGCGCTGATATTTTTATTTTTTAGAAATTCAATAATCCTTTTGAACACACTATGGAGACCGGATTCGTTAAAGCACAATCTAAATAATCTTCCTCATGTACCATCAATGAGGATATTCGAATATTTCCGAGAGGATGAGAGGTTTAATGTTCCAGAAACGCGAGGAGTTAAATGCGGGGAGATAAGCCTTTTACGTTTCGTCTTCGAAGTCGAATACGTGACCTTCGGCTTCTCCCCTACCGGAAGAGCGCATGACGTCACTTCCTATGCCACCTGACGTCACAGGCGCTTGAACTTTAAAAATTAATTTAAAAAAAACTACTTATCGTATCGCAAACATATTTTCACCAATGATGTTCATACATGTTACTCTATCATATAAAAATAAAATTGAAAAATCGAAAACTCCCCTATTATTAGACCCTCCTTTAACGAATCCTTGTTCCGTCACCTTGGAAGAAATTTCGTTTTATTCTTTTGTAAAAGGAAGTTAAAAAGAAAGCATAAATCGTAGATTATAACTATAGCCAAAAACAACGTACGCATTGGTACTACAGTCGTCCCACGCTACTTCGCGCTTCGACTTTCGCGGCTTCAGTACATCGCGGTTTTTTCTAGGTTTTTTTTTTTTTTTTCAAATATAATAATTAGCCTTTTTTATGCGCTCGCGTAAATTTTTTTCTACAAAAGAATAACCAAGTACAGTAGACTCCCGATTATCCGCGAGCGGTTTATCCGCGGGGCGGATTATCCGCGAATCAATCAACAATCACGAACATGTATTTTCGCAGTAAAAAGCGAATACCAGTGGCTGTTTTTTTTTTTTTTTTCAAAAATTGTAAATTTACACTCAGGTGTTTTTGCTTGATTGATTGATTTAATTTTATTATTATTATTATTATTTTTGTGCGTTCTTCATCGTACATACACTTGTTTGTTATTGATGTTAAGTTCGGTTGTGCAAAAATACAAAACATTTGTACTGTACTCTCTATATATTTTCACTGTTTGCAGAAAGTGTTATGCATCCATACAGTTACGAATTTGAGATAGGACAATTTTTACCTGATTTGTCCCCCATTTTAGTCTTTTTGCGGCTATCCGCGATTTTTATTACCCGCGGCACTTGTGATCGCTATCTCATTTTAACCGTTAAGCACTAACTGGAAGGTATAAATCACTGTATTATTACTAGGGGATAAATACATCTGTAAATGGTGTTCAACAATGTACTAGCTTTTTAAGTTGTACACGTAAATGTAGAGGGGGAAGAACGGAGGCTCCTACGGTCATTAACGGGCAATTGATTCTTCATCGAACAAGCTTAGGTTTTCATAGACTAGCAGTAGTGTGTAAGTACTGCGTGTGTGTAGTTTATTTCTTATACCCGCACGGCTTTGCCCGTAATAGAAAAATTAAAAGTTCTTTTGGTTCGCCTGTGTGGCGAATTTTCTCTCCAATTGGCTTGTACTAATGTTACGGTTCCACGTTATGATAATTTCGTATCTCGCCAATCGGCTTGTGCCCATGTTACGGTTCCACGTTATGATAATTTCGTCATTTACTCGTCCATCTTATGTTAATTTTGTTCTTAAAATTGGAATAGAAAAAGAACCACATCTAATTTTCGAAAAATCGCTTCGAGGTGCACACCCCCATGCTACATACTAACTTTGTGCCAAATTTCATGAAAATCGGCCGAACGGCTTAGGCGCTATGCGCGTCACAGACATCCTACAGACATCCTACAGACATCCTCCGGACAGAGAGACTTTCAGCTTTATTATTAGTAAAGAAGAATAATTAACAATGTGACATCTATTACGTCTAACATATCTAATTTTCTCATTTTTTGTGTAATATATTAAGTAATGCAAATGTAATGGTGGCTAAGGGTGCTGTTTTATGTCTATGGGGCTCTAAGTACGATAAAAACCTATTTAAATTGCCGTAAGTAAGTTTTATGTGCTCTTAGTAGAAAAATATATACAGAATCCTACTTCGCGGAAATTCAGTTATCGCGGTAAAGTCTGGAACGAATTAACCGCGATAAACGAGGCTTGACTGTATCGGTGTACATAGTGACGTCACATCAGCGGCGATATTGAGTTGTTGTGTTTTCGCGCTTAATTTTTAGAGTCGACTTTAAACATTAATAACTTTTCTCACAGACCTCGTATAAAAGAAAAATGCGTATCGTTTTTCATTTATTTTTCTGATCTATATTGTGGAACTAAAAACTAAAAGCGTGCAAAAAGCTCATTCAGTAATTCCTTCATCAAAAAAAAAAAAAATGTAATTCATACTTTTTCGAAGTGAATAAGTAATATTTAATTTAAAAAAAAAAAAAAAGTCCTTTTTCCTGTAGTCAAAAACTTGCTTTTTTTTTTTTTTTGAATTAATATTTTTCCTTTTATTTCATTGCTACAGTAAGTGAATGGGGGAAAATAGAAAAGTAACTTTGCAGAAAATATGTATATCAGCGATTTTGAAAACCTACTAGTAAAAAATGACAACGACAAGTCTTCGACCATGTCGTGCATTTAAGATCAGGTAAAGTTCCAGGATTATTTGCAAGATGTTTCAAATACCTCCCAAGCTAAAAGCCACGTGGATCGAGGTCCGGTGAACGGGAAGTTATGCATCTCATTAAAAACGCCCTCTAGCAGCGAAATCGGGAACTATAGATATTTCTATCGTTCGCTCAAACGATTTCCATTCATCACAAAATTATTCATACTGTAACGGATCCGGTGAGACTTCCAACTTTCTTGAAAGGACGACACAGTTCTTGATTAAGAACACAGAGAATTTATTTACACTATGTACAGGAAAGATCGTCAACAACTGCTAAATGAATCATCAGCAATCAATCGGCACCGTAAACTCGACGGTTACACACGTATTTACTTCCAAATACGAAAACAGCACAGCGAAATGCCTCGCAATAAACAGAGCTAATACACTCTCAGTACAAATTCTCAATCGAGACTGACTTTTTATCATGCGGCGCGGCTATTTATACACATCGAAAGAGAACTCTCAAATATTCCACAAGATTCCAAACGCTTCTGGAAAATAGTAGACCGTTATCAAATTTTATCAATGAACAAAAAAGAAATAGGGGGATCGTATACTTTAGCCGAATGTATAGGGGTTGTATATTCATTACGGGTAACTATTTACAGGTTAGGTTACTACAATAATTACTATTTACAGAATTTGTAACAATACATTTCCGAATTGGACTCACCTGAAGGCCTTGCTGTAGGAGTGGTTGAGGTCGAGCTGCATGACGATGTCGAGCCTCTGCTTGGCGCCCTCGGGCCTCCGGTAGATGACGAGGCAGTCTTCTCGGCAGAGGACCTCGCCCAGGACAAAGTCCTCCACGTGCACCTCGACCACGCGGTCCGGGTCCTCGCAGGCCGGAGCGATGCGACGCAGGCCCTCGAAGATGCTGGTGAACATGGCCGTGCCTCTAAGGGAACACGTGACTCTGAATAAGTGCAGTCGCTCGCAATTTCAATTTCATACGAGTTAGCGAACTCAACGACAGAACGAGTAAAAACGAAACACTGTTGCCTAAACTTGCTAAGAGAGTGAAACAAATGGCTAGCATCATTCCATGAGAATGTAATTAATAAACAAAATTAAAAAAAAAATAATTTGAATTTTGACCTCTTGAATTCAAATTATGTTTTTCGAGTCATCACGAGTGTATGTGTAGGCGTGTGTGTTTGTGTCTGTATGCAGGCATGAGTTTGTGGGTAGTTGTGTGTATGAGTGTTTGTGGTGGGGGGGAATGTGTATGTGTGTGTAGGCATATGTCTTTGTGTCTGTCTGAAGGCATGAGTGTGTGTGTTTGTGTAGGTGTCTGTATGTATGCGTGTGTGTGTTTGTGTAGGTGTCTGTATGTATGCGTGTGTGTGTATGATTGCGCCTTAGCTTGGTAACAGAGTGGGACAAATGGCTAGCATCATTCCATGAGAATGTAATTAAAAAAATAAATAAAAAAAATAAATAAAATTAATTTGAATTTTGACATCTTGAATTGAAATTATGTTTTTCGCAATCACGAGTGTGTGTATGTAGGCGTGTGTGTTTGTGTGTGTGTGGGGGGGGGTGTTTGTGTGTACGGGGTATGTGTGTTTGTGTCTGTGTGCTGGCATAAGTGTGGGGGGGGGTATATGTATGTGTGTGTGGGGGGGAATGTGTATGTAGGCATATGTGTTTGTGTCTGTGTGCAGGCATGAATGTGTGGGTAGTTGTGTGTATGTGTGTGTATGTATGCGTGTGTGTAGGTGTATGTGCGTATGTGTGTGTTTGTGTGTGTGTGTGTGCGTGCGTGTGTGTGTATGCGTGTGTGTGTGTAGGACATGGATGCAACCAGGAGACGTCTTTCGCTAGAGGAGCAGAATCGTTAGGAGCCGGTCGACGGTGGTGCTGGCAGAGGGTGCTGGTGGGAAAATAAAATGATAGCACGACAAAAACAGTCAAATGAAAGCAATAAGCAATCGTGATTGCTCAATAAAGAAAATTAATTTGAATTTTGACCTCTTGAATTCAAATTATGTTTTTCGCAATCGCGAGTGTGTGTGTGTGTATGTAGGCATGTGTGTTTGTGTGTGTGGGGGGGGGTATGTGTGTTTCTGTGTAGGGGGTATGTGTATGTGTGTGTAAGCATGTGTGTTTGTGTCTGTGTGCAGGCATGAGTGTGTGGGTAGTTGTGTGTAGGTGTGTGTGTATGTGTAGGTGTATGTATGCGTTTGAGTTTATGTGTTTGTGTATGTTGTGTGTAGGTGTATGTATTTGTGTGTGAGTGTGTGTGTAGGTGTCTGCATGTATGCGTTTGAGTGTATGTGTTTGTGTATGTTGTGTGCAGGTGTATGTATTTGTGTGTGTAGTTGTGTATGTATGCGTGTAAGTGTAGGATATGGACGCAACCTGGAGACGGCTTTCGCTATAGGAGCAGCATCGTGAGGACCCGGTCGAAGGTGGTGATGCTGCAGAGGGTGCTGACGGGAAAATTAAATGATAGCATATCAAAACAGTCAAGTGAGAACAATAAGCAATCGTGATTGCTCAAAAAAAAAAACTTTCGTTTTTTGACATCTTGAGTTCAAATTATGTTGTTCGAGTCATCCCGATTGTGTGTAGGCGTGTGTGTTTGTGTCTGTGTGTAGGCGTGTGTGTTTGTGTCTGTGTGCAGGCATGAGTGTGTGGGTATGTGTGTATAGGTGTGTGTATGCATGCGCGTGTGTGTAGGATATGGGCACAATCTGTAGACTGTTTTCGCTAGAGGAGCAGCATCGGGAGGGGACGTTGGTGCTGCAGAGGAAGGCGGGGGGGGGGGGAGGGGAATAAAATCAAAGGAATTCAAAATAGTCAAGTGAGAACAATAAGCAATGTGATTGCCCAAAAAACTTTGAATTTTTGACATTTTGAACTCAAATTATGTTTTTCGAGTCAATCACGAGTGTGTGTTTGTATGTTTGTATGTATGTAGGTAGGTGTGTGTGTGTGAGGCATAGACGCCATCCCCCAAGTGTGGCGCCCCTCTTAGAGGTTGTCATTTTACATAACCTCCTTCTAAAAGTGAAATCTGTCTTGAATCAAGGTTCGTAATTTTTAATTTTTTTAAAAAAATCAAAAAAGTCGGATTTTTTTTATTTAAATCGAATTTTTTTTAAATTTAAATTATTTTTTTTAAATGTTCAAAAATTTGTAGATATTTATCACTTTACATTTATAAACATAATATATTCCATACTATAGTGAAGCACCGTTTATACGTTTCTCTTTTATACGTTTTTATCAATTATGCGTTTTTAAAATTGGTCCCTGCAAAGTCTGATACACATTAGCCTGTACCTATTATACGTTTTTTCGTTTGTACGCTTTTTTCATATAGTCCCTTCAAAAACGAATAAACGATGCTTCACTGTAGATGAATCCATTCAACTTACTTTTAAAATTCAGATAGGATCTCTAACTATTCAATACATTTTTAAAGATTTATAAATACTTCGATAAGAAGTGATTTTGTTTTATGCTTTGCTCAAAGATAAGGTTTCCCTTATCATGTACGTTTTTAGCATAAAATAACATATCTTTCTGAACCATATTAGTCATGGTGTATAAGAAAAACTCCAAATTTTTATTTTGTTCTAAACTGTAATTTGGGAGCAAAAGCAATAAAGTGAAAATCTGTTACACACACACAAACAGGTATCTATGTGGTTTTGCCTGGTAAAGTTAGGATAGTATAATGCAGTGTAGCTGAATTTAGAGCAATACATTCTAAAAATGCAAAATTAATTTATAAGAGTAAAATCAACTGATTTTAATTAAATGATATTGTTAAAAAAATCACTTAGGTCAAATCAATTGGTTTAAATCAATGATTTCTTTTAAAAAATCACTTGATTTAAATCATGTTTTTAATCACGATTTAAATCAAGCTGATTTAAATCAACGAACCCTGCCTTGAATGAACGCGAACGATTTGTAACCCCTGGAGACGAAAATTCATCCTCTCAATAAACATTAAAACAAGGAGCTAGAATTGTTCGCGTCGTCATGACAATCTGAGAAATCAGTTTCACTTTAGTCAAGTGAGGAAAATAGGCAGTTCGTGATTCGGTAAATCACCGCCCATTAGCCAGGGCTAAAGCAGAAATACATGAAATACACCGCCAGCTCAGTCTTTTCCAGCCGAAGACTGCAGTTTCGAAATGAAGTTTTGAAGCTGCAGTCCTCGGCTGGAAATGACTGAGCTGGCGGTGTATTTCATGTAATTCGTGATTGCTCAATCATTTAAAATTATACGTACACATCGGTTGTACACTGTTAAAAATTTTCGGGAAAATTTACGGTAATTGTTACTGGCATCCATGTTGCCAGTAACTATTACCGTAAAAATCAAATGTTACTGTAAAATTTTACGGTTCCCTCGGTAGGCCACAGCAACCAATTGGAGCTGGGATCGCTTATTTTTCAGGTATAAATTACCGTAAAAATCAGCGATGCGTTAGGTCCGCCATTTCACAGTAACAATTACCAGAAAATCTTCCTGAATTTTTAACAGTGTAGTTGCACCAGTAACCGATATATCGGACAGGGCGATATATCGATACACAACGATTGGACGTCTGTTTTTCCGTTGCACCACTTAAAACGGAATAGCGGAGGGCCACTACATGGAAAATACTGATATACCGCTCAAGAGGCAGGTCCGAAAAACCGTCATCGGAAATACCGGAAGCGGGATATACCGAACAAATAAACGAATCAAGACAATCAGTTAAAAATCCTCCGTAGCTCCGCACGCTTTATGGGAGTTTTAAGAAAATTCTTGGAAAAAGTGTTTGTAAGTCCCCCCACCCCCCACAACCCCCTAAGCATTGATGAAAAACTTTCGAGCCTAGCACAGCACGCCCGAGCTATTGCAGGAGAGGCACTATCAGACAACTAAATTGCTGAGTTTTTTTTTTTTTTTTTACAAGGCGTTGAAATACTTTATGACATTTTTTACAGCAGTTAAATTCACTAGGTGTGGTGAAACAAACTATAACTGATTAATTCGCAACTCCAGAGCTCGAATACGCTACCTTGCGGTGATTAACAATACTAAAGAAAAAGGTAAAACATTCCATTCCACGTGTTTTCTTTGGGGTAAATGACAGGCCTCAGACAGTTTATGATGTAACTAGTGGCACCCGCACGGCTTCGCCCGTAATAGAAAAATTAAAGGTTTTTTGGTTCGCTTGTATATTTACAAATAATGTATGGTGAATTTTCTCGCCAATTGGCTTGTACCGACGTTACGGTTCCACGTTATGATCATTTCGTATCTCGCCAATTGGCTTGTGCCCATGTTACGGTTCCACGTTATGATAATTTCGTCATTTATGATAGTTTTTTTTTCTTAAAATTGGAATAAAAAAAGAACCACATGGAATTTTTGAAACATCGCTTCGAGGTGCACACCCCCATGCTACATACTAACTTTGTGCCGAATTTCATGAAAATCGGCCGAACGGTTTAGGCGCTATGCGCGTCACAGACATCCTACAGACATCCTCCGGACAGAGAGACTTTCTGCTTTATTATTAGTAAAGATGTAATTTCAGAAGAATAGAAATGAATGCTTCCCACAAACACGATGAAAAATTGCCGTCATTCATTAAGCGTCAAAGCAAGTTATAAGTAACGGCATTTGTTTGTTTTACCTTTTTTCATCCGCCGTTAGACAGCGGTTGCAACGCCCTCTATAGTTTATAGGAGTTGCAAATTCCATCAAAAGATATAACTTTCTAATAGAAGATTGCAGCAGGGTTGCCAACTTAGGGGTTTTTCCCTTAGATTTAGGGGGAAAATTTTAGAATGGGATTTTTTTAGGGGGATAAAATTTGTATGGGTAAATTTAGGGGTTTAAATATTAAGGTTTTATTAGGTAAAAATGTTCTTCGTTTACCTATGAAAATGCTATTTTTCGATTATTTCACGCATTTTTTTTACTTACATATACTTTTTGAGCCTTTGTAACCATTGGTTTTGATCAGAAATGACATAAAAATGATTTTACTCCACTCAGCAACAAAATAGCAATGGTCACGTGATCTTTTAATCCCATGTGTGACGTCACAGTCAAATGATCACGTGACTACAGCAAACGGTAATATTTTTACCTACAGTTTCAATTTAAGATACCGATTAGTACATTTTTGCGTTAACGCAAAACGTTTACGCTAACGCCGACGTAGCAGTTCCGAATGAAATAAAAGTGACTAAAAACTGATCAAAAACTATTAGTAATGTCAAAATAATGCATCAATAAAAGAAAAACAGTTCAATCTCTGCACCTGGAAGTTTTTTTTAATGAAAACACATTACGTCGTAAAATACATGTCGAGTGCCAAACTGTAGATAATGCTGCCATCTAGCAACCATGCTGCCAAAGTCTTTGCCAAGCCCTTCCACTAGTCACATGATACATCTATGAACCAATTTTCTTCATCAGCAAGAATGAGAAAGCTCGGTCTACTCTTATTATTAGTTATGGTGTGTACTGCTTTCATTTTGAACATTTAAACGGGCTGGCGGATAATAATTGGCGGACAGTAGGCAATTAATGATTGAATATTAAAAATACTAAATAAACTTACGACTTCGTTTCTTTCCATTTACATACGGACATTTTGAACGGGAGAGTTCGGGAACAGTGATCATAAGAAGTTCCATCTAAAACTAAACGAGCCTGTTTTCCCGTATAAGCCAAAATCGATTTTCAGGACACAAGACTAAGTTATGTAGAAAAAAAAAATGTTGATCAGAATACGTTTCTAACTTAGTTTCTCAAATTGTTAGGGTTTACTTTTCAGTAAATGTCAACTATTAATTTTTGTAAACAAAGCTTTATTTAAATTTAAAGTTCTATTGGAAACACTTTAAATAAAGCTACTTTGGCTAACGTTTGAGCGGCAAATCGGAAACCAGAATTACAATAAATAAATAAATAAAAATTAAATATTACTAAATATGCACAAATAAATTAACAGCAGCTATACAAATGCAGCAAATACATTAGCTTTTCCATTATAAAACTTTTTAGTCTTTTGCAAAATAAAAATAAATTGATATTAAAATCAAAAATGCTGCAAAATGAATAGTTTTTACAAAAGTGAAATCGATAGCAACTGCTCCTTTCGGGTAAAAAATCTATCACCAAGAATTTCTTTTTTACTTTTTTCTCCTTCGCCAAAACGTTAAAAAAAAAAGACTTTTAAAAATAAAAAAAATAAGAACGTTAATAATAGTAGGGGAATGTGGGGCAAAGTGGAATGATTAAGATCACTTACTTTTTTCAATACAAACAAATTGGAATTTCGTTCCGAAAATAATGGTTCGTAAAGAAAGAACAATATATATATATCCAGGTTGTTCCGTTTTAACCTGCAACACATTTATTTCCGCAACCATTAGTCTTAGATGCATACTCCCAGTTGCAAAAATGTTCAAAATCAGATGCAGAGTTGAGATATTGGAAGTTTGAAGCAAAAATGAAAATGAGTCAAAAACTACAAAACTTAACTTTTTATACGGGCCCCAGGTCCCCTAACTTATATTTAGGAAGCTATTCTCCATTGAAAGATATAACTAACACAAACGAGCTGATGTGTGCATCACATGACTTCCTTTTGCTCCAATTTAATGTCATTTCCCCATTCTTGACACTTTTAATGTGATTCAATTGTTTACTCTCTAAATATCACCAACAGTGGCCACATTAAAGCCAGATTAAAAAAAAAAATATTTAAAATCGCCAAATTTGTCGCCAAGTTGGCGACAATACTTGGCGGCCAAAAGACTGGCGATCTATCGCCAAGTGTCCGACAAATTATAACACCACTTGAGTTTACATCGAAATGAACAATGATTTCCCTCCAAAAAGGGCCAAAAGACCCCCTTAGGAACATCCGAATGCAACCAAAACGGAAGGTGCACAGCGAGACCCCACTAGGCGTCTACGTACCAAATTTCAACTTTCTAAGACATATCGTTTTTGAGTTATGTGAGATACATACATACATACGTACATACAGACGTCACGAGAAAACTCGTTGTAATTAACTCGGGGAAACTACATACGCACACAAGAAAATTACGCACATACATACTGTTACAAATCCTGTAAATAGTAATTATTGTAGTAACGTAACCTGTAAATAGTTTCCCGTGATGAATATACAACCCCTTTTTCATTCGGCTAAAGTATACGACCCCTATTTTCTTTCTTTTCATTGATAACGGTCTACTACTTTACAGAAGCGTGTGGAATATTTGAGAAATTTCTTTTCGGTGTATTTAAGCCGTTAGCGATGGATAAACAGTTTAGTTTCGATTGATATTTCGAACTGATAGCATTTTGCTCTGTTTATAGCGAGGCATTTCGCTGTGTTGTTTTCGTATTTGGAAGTAAATACGTGTGTAAACGTTGAGTTTACGGTGTTGTGTGATAATTGCTTAATTGCTGATGAATAATTTAGCAGTTGTTGAAGATCTTTCCTGTACATAGTGTAAATAAATTTCCTGTGTTTTTATCAAGAACTGTGTCTTCATTTCAAGAAAGTGGAAGTCGCACCGAATCCGTTACAATACGCACATACATACGTACACAAGAAAATTCGTTGTAACTTACTCGGGAATCGTCAAAATGAATATTTCGCGTGTCTATACATTCTTAGGCACTTATCCACGTGTGGTCGAGTCGAAAAAAAAAACAAAAAAAAACTCAACATTCATTCGGGGTTGAGAAAAATGGAATTAAGGCCGATTTTTGAGTGAAAATTTTTTCGCGAATACAATACTTCCTTTTTGTAAAAGGAAGTAAATACTTGACATTTGTGCGACCAAACTTAGAGAGATAATTCAGTTTAAAGTTTTAAGGGATCATACAAAAGATGAGATTGAAACTTATCGCCCTTTCAGAAAAATAACAGGTTTCAAAGTAAAAAACACAAAGTATTTATATTTTTCATTGCTATTCAAGAATAAACGCAAATGTTATGCCGTGATACGCAAAAACACCCTGAAAAACCTTATAATTTGAAAAACCACACTCTGTGCACACACATATAATTTTAAACACTTGTTAACCGCTTTATTTCTCCCCAAAAGGCGTTATTGATGGCGAGTGAAAAATGGTGCAAGTCACAAAACGCTGCGTTTCACATCTCGGTGAATAATGGTCGTACTGATTTCAAACTTTTTGTGTTGGAATTATTTTTCAATGGAGATTATTTCCCTAAATATAAGTGAGGGGACCCGCATAGGCGGATTTAGAACCAAGTTCCTGGGGGGGGGGGCAGGATTTTGTTTTAGTTGTATTGATTAAAACTGGCTGGATTTAGACTCTACGTGTCCCTAAGCCTTTTCTGGTTTTGGGTCTCTTTAGTAGTCCGGACAGCTTTTCTGTCGGTGACAAAAAAAAAAGGCCATTTTTAAAGCCTCCCACTCCCCATTATGCTTTACACATAAGGTCTAAGATGGAATAGAATATCCCCAATTTCAAGGGGTCCGGGGGTTGTACAATAAATATAAAATTCTGCATTTTGAAGCCTTATAAAGGGTAATTGGAACTACAAAAATATCGGAAACAAATAGCAAAATAATCTTTTGCAATACACAATAAACATTGTTTTCGGGTTGACAAATAAATGACAGCAGTCCTCAGAGAAAAAACGAGGAAGAAGGGAAGATTATGCATTGTTATTTGCTTACATTGGTTGTCGGTTCAATTCAATTAGTTTTTGATCTTGCCTCCAACCCATCCACAAATACAACAATGAATTAAATACAAAATAATCAATAGTAAAAAATGCTTTTAAAGGAATGATGTACACTGTGAAAAATTCAGGAAGATTTTCTGGTAATTGTTACTGTAAAATTGCACCGCCGACGCATCGCTGATTTTTACGGTAATTTATACCGGAGAAATAAGCGATCCCAGCGCCAACTGGTTGCTGTGGCCTACCGAGGAAACCGTAAAATTTTACAGTAACATTTGATTTTTACGGTAATAGTTACTGGCAACATGGATGCCAGTAACAATTACCGTAAATTTTCCGGAAAATTTTTAACAGTGTATACATATAGGTAACAAGAGAGCAATATGCTACCCATTTGGACAATTCATAATTTATACACTTGATAAGAAATAAAATTGAAGCACACTTTGCTTAGGAATTTCAAAGATTCATCTATAATCCATTTCAAGGACTCAAAAACAATTAAAATTATTAAAGGCACTTCATTTGCCCTCTCCAGTCCCTGAAATTTAGTATTAGATTTCTATTTTAAGTTTAAAAAAAAAAAAAAAAAAAAAAAAAAAACTAGATTTCCCATTACAACAACTTTTTTTTTCAATTAAAAACAGTGCAAAAAACGAAAAAAAAATAGAGGTAGTGTTTTTTTCCCCCTGCGCTGAACAGATTAACAATACGCAGTAGACGCAAAGCAATACAAAAAAATTTCCAAAATTACTGCGTTTAGGAAACAGCAATATATGGAACATGTGAGTCACAAAAATTTATCTCAAGTAATGTGTTACAGAGACATGAGACCATGATTTTTACATTTTTGATGCAGGATGTGTCAAGGAGCTAAATTTGACACATTTCTCCCCCTACCCCCTCCCATATGTTATAAATTAAGTTTATGGTTTGTAGACACACTTTCCAAATTTTCAAGGTTTTCAAGCACTTTAAAAAAAAATTTATTTTTTCAAGTACTTTTCCTCTTTTTTTTTAAAAGAACAAATGATGAAATTTTCGGGAGTTGAAGGCCTTTAACAAAACGGGTGCCTTAAGCTATAGCTAGTTTAGTTTATAGGTAAATCCTTTTTTTTTTTTTAAATCTTTGTTTCAGTTTCTAATGCCTTAAGCTATAGCTAGTTTAGTTTATAGGTAAATCCGTTTTTTTTTTTTAAATCTTTGTTTCAGTTTCTAATTTGTTGAAACAATAGTTGATTATTTTAAGAATTTTCAGCTGATTACATAGCTTGTTCAGCCGGTATTTTTACTTATATACTTGCCCTAATGGTTTTCAATTCAAAGTAGTTGTTTTCAACACATTTTAGCAACCCGGTGACAGCTTAACTCTCTTTAATACAGTGTACGCTGCCCCCCCCCTCCCATTAGGGAAGAACAGTCGCTATTCTCTTCATCTTCACTTCTGAACTATTCAAAAAAAAGAAAAAAAAATCATGTTTTTTTTTCTTTTACGATTTTGGAAGATGTGTTGTTACCATGTATCGAGTCCTCCCAAGACTGGGGGGGGGGGGCATTGCCCCTCTCGCCCCTCCATAAATCCGCCCATGGGGACCTGGGCCCTGTATAAAAAGTTAAATTTTGTATTTTTTGACTTCTTTTTATTTTTACTTCAAGCTTTCAATATCTTAAGTCTGCATCTGATTTTGAACATTGTATGTAATGTTTAAACCAAGGGCGCTCATATGCAAAATTGTAAGGGGGGGGGGGCTCAGATATTTTAACCATGGTTTATCTGGATATTTTCCCCATGAAAACGAATTTCAGAACAGATTAGAGTCATTAAAATTGGACATTTTAAATAACATATTCATTAATGGATGGAGAAGAAATATTTTTACTTTTTTGCAAAGAAAAAAGTACTAAAAGCAAGGAAGTTCTAATTTCTAAGGGGGGTTCGAGACCCCCCTTGCCCCCTCCATATGGGTGCCCTTGGTTTAAACGTTTTCATTTTGGACATGTTCTTCGTCAAGGGCTTTTCCCAACAAAGCAGGGGCGCAACCAGGGGGGGGGCCCACAGGGCCCATTCCTTCCCCCCCCCCAAAAAAACGCTAAGTTGAACATTTTTTAAAAACTCTTTTTTTTTTATTGGAACGAAGATGAACGCGCTTTGAGAAAGTGGTTCCAAAGTAAGCAGGGACGACGAGAGGTCATTTTAAACTTCCCCCTCTCTCCTTTTCGGCATTTATTTTTTTCTGTAGTTAGGAACTAATCGTTCATAACACTGCCTATTTCTTCTGCTACCGCGGAGCGATCGTTTTCAACATTCAACTTCTATTTGAAGCACAATGATGCAAGAACGCCTAAATGGATGAGCACAGCTTTGTATCAACAAAGATATACAGTGGCTCCCAAAAGTGTTCGTACACTTCGAAATTTTTTAGTAAAACCAAAATAACGGGAAACAGAATTCGAATATGAAGTCCAATACTTTTTCACATCATTCCTATGTCATCTCTACATAGTATAAAATGAAGTCTCCAAAAAGCGTCTGTGTGTTTGAACTCGCAAAACTCGAGAACTACCCGGCCGATTGCGCTGAAATTTTCACAGTTTGTTCCTTTAAGTCCTGAAAAGGTTTGCAGACCAGTTCGAAAACAATTCGATGAATAGTTCTTTTTTTATTCCAATTTAGGCCCAATTTTCACATAAATTCCCGAATATGGGGGTGAAAAATGACTCGCACATATTAATTTTACATTTCGTTCGAAAGGGTAGAATTTTCCGCGTTCTACGCTATTTGTTTCAATGCTCTAACTTTATTACGGCGGGAGTTATTTGCGGTTATAGCTCGAATTTGTTTAGGCTTAGCTGAAATTTAGGTACTACTTTCTTCATTAAATAAATCAATAAAAAGTGAAGGAGTTGACCCACCGCTTTCTTTTTGACGCCATTGGAAAAAGCGACCTTTTTTACTCCAGATCTAACTCGACCTATGGTGGAAAAAATAAGCTTTTATCTCGAAAGGAAAAAAAGTGACAAGCCTTTTTAAATAAAGTTTCAGAAATCTCGATTCCATTCAAATTGTGAACCATTTTCTTTCGCATTTTAATTCCTTAAACTTATTTTATTTTTTGTTTCCATGGCTACGCATTTTAAATCCATCTTTCTGGATTTAATTTCTTAAAAGTATTTTAATATCTGTCGTCATTGTTTAGAAAGGAAATCATGATGTTTTTTTTTACTTATTTTTTACGCCTGATTGTTGAATATACGTCACTTGACACAATTTTTATTTTCAAGGTAGACCGGGCAAAGCCGGGCAACGCAGCTAGTTCTAAATAAAACCCTGTAGTTTTTTCAAAATATTGATGGATCTTCTTTTTGAAATGAGTCAAAAAGCGAAGAGGCAGAGAAATAATACGCCACAAAAGTCATCGTACACTCAAATATTTTCGAATAAATTCCTCATTAAAATTATCATATGTCGTTTTTTTATTATTTTTGCATTGTGTTGACCCTTAAAAGTCATTTGGCTTTAATATTTTGTTTATTTATTCCTCAATATTGTGCTTATTACTTTAAAGTGGCTGGTGTTCGTAAAAAAACACAAAGATGATTCGAAATTTCCTTTCAGTAGTTTTCCTTTCATTTTCCTCACAGTAGCAG
The DNA here is from genome assembly GCF_026930045.1 of Uloborus diversus. Taxonomy (NCBI): domain Eukaryota; kingdom Metazoa; phylum Arthropoda; class Arachnida; order Araneae; family Uloboridae; genus Uloborus; species Uloborus diversus. The sequence continues at coordinate 716,966 of NW_026558098.1, read as the reverse complement.
TAAATTGGTTTGAAATGTCTCTAAATTAGTTAATTTATTCCATTCTATAGTAAAGTGCTTGATAAAATGCTTTAAAGAAAAGAATCGGACTGAAAACAAGGTAAGAAAAGGTCAACCGGCAAAGTTGACAAAGCGTGATCGGAGATTAACAGTTAAAAAAATTATGAAAAAGACACATTTGAGTGCTGTAAACGTTTCTGCAGAGTTAAATGAAAATTTTTATATTTAATTTTCACCTAAAATTGTTCGCCAAGTTCAATGATTAGCTGGATTAAATGAGACCTCTTCCCGCAGAAATTTTCTTTGCCGTGCGAAAAACAGAAAGCTTACGTTTTTCGTCGCAAAAATCAATGATAAATAAGCTCAAAACGTTTTGGAATTACGTCTAACTTACAGATAAAAGTTAATTCAACATTTTTGGTTAAATTGATGTATAATTGTGAACAGAAGAAAAAATTAGGAACTTAATTTTAAGAACTTAGTTGGAGCAGTTAATCAGGACGGTGAAGGTGTTCTTGTGTGAGGGTGCATATCAGCATCAGGACTTGGTAGTTAGGAATTTTTTGTGATTGAATAATGAATCATGTTGTTCATTTAAATATTTTAAAAACCAATTTTTAAACGCTTTGCCAAAAATTTGGTATGGGAAACAACTTTGTTTTTTATCAAGATGACGATAAGAAGCCCACGGTTTTCAACTTCTAGTGCCTCAAAAATTGTTCTAAAGTTTAGAAATACTCCTTCAATCTCGAGCTTTGAACCTAATGTAACATATTTATAGATATCTGGAGGCTAGATTACGAAAATACGACTTTGGAAAGAAAAGAGAGATAGAAACAGAAAGACTCGAAGTGTGGTTGAACATTTTACTCGGAAATTACACACACACACACAAAAAAAAAATTAAATCTATTCCCGCAATATAGTTTAAAAGGTGCTGTTTATACAGCATGATATTCTACTAAATAATAACATAGTAAAAAGTTGGGTCATTCAATAAATATATAGACATTTTTTCAAATGTACGAAGACTTTTGTGAGATAAAATTTCCGGCACTTTTCGGTTTTTGATTTTTAAAAATTAAGTTTTAATATATTTTTTAAAAATGTCATGTAGATTTCTTGAAAATTGATAATGAGATCTTATAATTAAATACCTATTCCGAAATATTAAATCTAACCAATGAATAGGAACCAATTTCATTGAAAGTCGTAGGTGTACGAACACATTCGGGAGCCACTGTAGTTGTACAACCAGATGAAGTTATTGAAGAACTAACCAAGTAACAACGGACGGTAAAACTTTGTATTGTAGACATATAAGACAATTTTATAAGTACATATGCAATGTGGGATATTTAGGACTCATCAAGTGATTTTATTGACTATTTTTTGCATTTTTAAGTGATATCATGCCATTTTAACGTGTTCCTTTTTTTTTTCTCTTTCCTTGAATGATCTTAAAAATATGAATAGTTTAGAACTTTTTGGTGATAAAAATCTTGTGCATTTTGATTTATTTCATTAATATAGTAAACCAAGTAATAACACGTATTGATTTCCATTTATTAATTTGAACATCTTACCGCCTTACTGTTGTTTCGAGTATTTTAAAGTTTCTTCTTAACGTTGATTTCAAATTCTGGGCATAAGAAACAATTAATGATTTTGCAACAGTTTTTGAATAAATGCAAAACTTATACAATTTTAAGGAATTTTACTAAATAATATTAATTAATAATAATAAATATATATTGATGTAAGAGAGAGAGAGGAGGAGAACGCTGATAAGTGTTGAAAAAAAAATTGTGCCCTCCCCCCCCTAAAAATATTTCCTGGTTGCTCCCCTGCAATCAAGTTTGCTTCAAGCAAATGCCGCTTTAAGTTCTGGATTTTGCCTTCATTTTCACTCTAAAAAATTTGAGGGACAAGAAAGTCTCTCGAGATTAGTTTTTTTAAACTGTTCATTCTAAACGTTCGTTACTGAACACGTTTCTTTGTCAAGAGCTTTTTCTAACAATGCTTGTTTCAAATAAAATCCGTCTTCAAATTCGATCTATATTTTCTCGTAGACGTTTATGTTAAAATTTCTTAACCTTTATTTTTGACATATTTCTCGGTCAAGAGCTTTTTCCATATAATTTGTTTCAAGCGAATTCACCTCTTTGGAGCTACATTTGTGTTAAATTTCCCCCGAGGAACTAATGTTAAGTTGTCTTGAACTGTTTCAAAATTGAAAGAAAAATTGTTCAAATCAAAAAGAAATTATGTACAGTCGGACCTCCATGTATAGAAGTAGCAAATTTTCGGGAAAAAAATCGATATATAGAAGTTTCGATATTTAGAAACATCGTATTTTATCGTTACAAATCTCCTAAAACACTAAAATTAAAGCTAAATTTTCGTGTACAAAACCCAATTTCTACGAGCATCGGATTAAATGAAAGTTGAAAAATAAAAAAAAATAACAGAAATGACATTTTTGCGCCGTCATACATCTTCATTTCTTCGGCAATTAACTTGATTGGCAACATGAGGGGGGTTTCGTTTTGACAATGCAATCGAGAAAAAAGTAAATAATCAATTTACTTAACTCGAATAATTTTTACTGACGGTAAAAAGACTAGGAATGATAATCAACAGAAAAAAGGGATAGCTTGAAACTGATTTCACAGTGTTACTGGTTACAACTAAGATATTTGAAATAAACTTGAGGGAATTTAAGAACTCCAGAACAGAACAACAATCTATGTACACAGCCCTCAACCCCAGATTCCTTATGAGTTCAGTAGCAACCTTTAGGGAACATCATTTTTCTCCCCTAAACTGTATTTTTCGTGACACAAACAGTCTAAAATGGAAAAAAAAAATCCTACAAATGTCTCGAAAACAAAATTCGATATATAGAGATTTTTTCGATATATAGAAACAATTTTCCTATGTAATGAACATAAAAATTTGCTGGATTTCGATATATGGAAAACTTCGATATGTGGAAGTTCGATATATGGAGGTTCCGACTGTATTTTCACGAGCATGAAGATATTGATCATTTCTCGAATTTTATATGAACAGAGCACGAAGTTGAGTAAAAGATAAAGTTAAAATATTTCGCGAGGCTTAAATTGTCGCGATTCCCATCGAGAACGCGAAAAGTCGCGAAAATAAGTCAGTTTACACACAGTATGTATTCGTTTAACTTATTTTTGCCCCACTTTCGTTCTTTGCGATATTTTTACGATGCCTCCACTCTCGGAGATGGGAGCTCTGTGGGTTTTGGGGGGTGAGCCGTCACCCCCGGGGACGATGGGCACCCCGACTGAAGTTTCCACAATCTTAAAAAAAATAATAATTTGAATTTTAACATCTTGAATTCATATTATGTTTTTCGCATTCCCGAGTGTGTGTGTGTATGTAGGTATGTGTGTTTGTGTGTAGGGGGGGGTGTTTGTTTGTGTGCGGGGGGGTATGTGTATGTTTTGTGTAGGCATGTGTGTGGGAGGGTAGTTGTGTGGGGGCTATGTGTGTGGTGGGTAGTTGTGTGTATGTGTTTGTGTGTGTGTATGTGTAGGTGTTGTCTGATATGCGTGTGTGGGGGAGGTGTTTTTGTTTGTGTGTGGGGGATATATGTATGTGTGTGTAGGGCATGTGTGTGGGAGGGTAGTTGTGTTAGGACTATGTGTATGTGTGGGTAGTTGTGTGTATGTGTGTGTAGGCATGTGTGTGGGAGGTAGTTGTGTGGGGGCTGTGTGTATGTGTGGGTAGTTGTGTGTATGTGTTTGTGTGTGTATGTGTAGGTGTCTGTGTATGCGTGTGTGGGGGGGGGGGTTGTTTGTTTGTATGTGGGGGGTATGTGTGTGTAGGCATGTGTGGTGGGGAGGGTAGTTTGTGTGGGGACTATGTGTATGTGTGGGGTAGTTGTGTGTATGTGTTTGTGTGTATGTGGTGTGTAGGCATGTGTGTGGGAGGGTAGTTGTGTGGGGACTATGTGTATGTGTGGGTAGTTGTGTGTCTGTGTATGTGTGTGTGTGTAGGTGTATGTGTTGTGTGTAAGTGTAGGCAAGTAAGTGACGCAACCTGGAGAGTTTTCGCTAGAGGAGGCGACCGGCCGACGGTGGTGCTGCAGAGGGAGGCGGGGGGGGGGGAAATAAAATCATAGGAATTCAAAACTGTCAAGTGAGAACAATAAGCAATCGTGATTGCTCAATAAAAGAATGCCTTTGAATCAAATAATTCTGATTAAATTTTTTTAAAAAAAATCAGAATTTAAAAATTTTAAAAAATACATTATTTTTTAAATCAGAATGTGTTTTGCATTCTGATTTTAAAAAATAATGCATTTTTTTACTAAATAACTAATTCAAAAATAAATCATTAAAAATAATTATCAATATATGTAGAAGACTATGACGCAGTATAACTATGTAATAATTCTATTCAATAGTAATACAGTCTAACCCCGATTTTAAAAATTGATAAGGGACTGGAAAAAATGATCGTTAAATTCAGAATATTGTTTAAATCGAGGAGCATGTAGACATCCAATGCAGCCAAATCCAGACCAGTGAAATGCATTGTTAAACTGAGGAAATCGGTGAAACGGGTAACGTTAAATCGAAGTTATACTGTAACGTTCAAAATGTTCGATTTTCTGGAAAAAATATGTGTTATGGCTAATTTAATTCTAAACAATTTGGTACCTTACTTATTACCCATACGGCAAAAAAACTTTTCAAGTTATCGAAAAAATGCGTAAACTTTCCCCATAGAGATTTATGTTAACAGCATCTGTTGAAGCCTCTTTTTCTCAGGTGCCGGTTTCTTCGGTTTCTCGTTTTGCGCGCACGATATCTCAGAAAGTTTCTTATACATTTCCGTAAAACTTTTTGTGCATGCTTGTCTGGTTGAGTTTCATGATCTGAAGCTAAATTTTTTAAATTTTTCAAAAAATTATTTAATTTATTTTTGAAATTTTATAAGTTAATATCAAAATTTTCCAAAATTTGGGGAAAAATATTTTTATATTTTAATATTAACTTTTATTTTTAGTTAAAATTTAGGTTCAGATCATGAAAATAAACCAGACAAACATGCATGAAAACTTTTACGGAAATATATTATAAACTTTCTGAGATATCATGCGCGCAAAACGAGAAACCGGCACTTAAAAAAAGGAGGCTTAAACAGCTGCTGTAAATATAAATCTCTAATGGGGAAAGCTTACGCATTTTCACGATAACTTGAAAAGTTTTTTACGGTATGGTAATAAATTAAGGTATCAAATTGTTCAGAATTAAGCTATGCATAACATATATTTTTTCCAGAAAGTCGAAAATTTTGAAGGTTAAGGGTCCTTAAGTATGAAACACATGCAAAATCAAGGGATTTTAATTTTGTCCAATTTCTTCCCAGACCAAGGGCACCCATATGCAAAATTGTAAGGGGGGGGGGGGGCTCAGATATTTTCTCCATGGTTTAGCTGAGTATTTCCCCCATGGAAACCGATTTAAAAAAGACAGATCAGTCTTTAAAATATAGAAATTTTTAGCAACTTATTCATTACAACTGGAGAAATGTTTTTACATTTTTAAAAAGAAAAATGTACTAAAAGCAAGGAAGTTCTAATTTCCAAGGAGGGGGGGGGGGCGCTCGAGCCTCCCTTGCATCGACACACATACATAAATACATAATTCATACATAAATCGAAGTCATACATGTAATTTTAAGTATGAAACACATGCAAAATCAAGAAAATTCATTTTGTCCAATTTCTTCCCAGACTTGATGTAAGCGTAAAAGGATAAATTTGATTAGATGACCAAAAAAAGTCTAAAAAGCAGTGGTTGGAAGTAGCGCGCTACAAGTAGCGGACGCTACTGTAGTAGCTACATTTTTGAGTAGTTTGTAGTGTAGCGCACTACTTTTTAAAAAAAGTAGTGTAGTGAGTAGTTAACTACAAAAAAAATAGTAGTTTGTAGCGATTTCTGGAAACTACTTTTAAATAAACTGAAGAAAAAAAATCAAGGTTCAAACGAATTTGACTGGCGCAAATTTTACACAAGTACATCAGCGGATGCAATGAGAAATAAGGACTCATACAAATACGAGCTGACCTCAGGCATTTCATTTTGACGCCATACGTTCTATCTGTTCACCGCCATTAGTTTGCCGTCGTAATTTTCATATTTCACCAATATTTATATTGAAAAAAGCACTTATTTTCGCGAAATGAAGATATCGGTGATTTCGCGAGTTGAAAATTTGGTGAATTTTATATGACCAGACCGAAGATTGAAAAACAAAAATATTTTAGCGAGGCTTAAATTTTCGACAGTATTCACCAAATAAAAAGAAGCTACTGAAACTGTTATAGAAAAGGATGAAATTGAACTGTTCTGGAGGACTTAAATAAATGCGAGCATTACATGTATGAGAGTATGATAACGGACATTTTTCTTAGTGTATTTTGATGAGCTAATTTATCAATCTTTTTTTTTTTCAATCCTCTTACGGTGTGTTTGTGTATTGGGGTGTCCCCCTCCCCCCAAAAAAATCGAAAGTTGATTTTTCAAGTCGCACACTCTCTTATATGTTATCCTTTTACGTCAAAATATATATATATATATATATATATATATATAATATATATATATATATATATATATATATATATATATATATATAATTTGAACAACGGCAACAAGTGCCGATTATGTCTGAAAGAGTAAACCAGCACTTGTGTAGTGCTAGGCCAAATTAAATAAAATGTTTTTTTAGAAACTCAAAATTTCTGTTGATAAAACGTTGCTCCTATACCCCACATGTGCACCACAAAAATATTTATTCAAATTAAAAATCATTTAGATATCCCACACGTGGCCTAACATTTATAATTTTCTTCAAAAAATTAAGTTTTTGATACATATTTTCAGTTATGTAAGATTTTACGAAATTATGAAGCTGAAAAATATAAACAGTAAAGTAGAAAAGTAGGTAATTAGCGTTAAATAGAAATTTTTGTTTCCTGCAATTTTTAAGTCTTCCACATAGTACTCAAAGATATGGATTTTTTACAGGTTGAGTTAAATTTTTCATTTAAAATATATTATGTTTTTATTATTCGTTTGTAATTGTTGATCTGTAAATGTGTTCGCCAGTAATTTTTGAACTCGATATTCTATTTAAATTTGTATGTAATTTTTTGAGAGATAACTGAAAAAAAATCAATTTTTTAAGTTAAATTATAAATTTTAGGTCAAGTGTGGCATATTTAAACGTTTTTCAATTTGAATAAATGTTCTTGTGGTACATGTGGAGTGTTGGGTACAGGGACAACGTTTTATCAACAGAAATTTCGAGTTTCTAAAAAAAGATTTTTTTTTAATTTTTTTTGATTTGGCTTAGCATACACAAGTACTGTTTTACACTTTCAGGTGCAAGTCGGCACGGGATGCCGTTGTGCAAATTATATGAGATTTTTTTTCACGATTGTTTTGACACAAGAGGAAAAATACAAGAGTGTATGCGACTTGAAAAATTGACTTTCATTTTCTGAGGGACAACCTATTGTTTATGCTTTGTATTTACTACTTATTTTTTGGAAAGTAGCGAAGTAGCAACTACATTTCAAAAGTAGTTTGTAGATGCTACATTTTGAAAAAAGTAGTTGTAGTTGTAGTTAACTACATTTGTAACAAAGTAGTTGTAGTTGTAGTTCGCTACAAAAAAAAATGTAGTTTTTCCAACCACTGCTAAAAAGTATTAACTCTGAAGGATTATTTTGGATAATTACTTGGTCATTTGAAACGTAGACTTATAAAATTAATATCGAATCAGCTTGTGAGGATTTTTTACAACAACATAAAAACCAAAAAAGGACTTTTCAAAAAAAAGTCCTAGCGAACGAAAAATACATGTAAATCTTGTTCAAGTTTTTATTCCTCATTCAAAGTATTTCTTCTACTAAAATAACTAATAATAACATGTAAAAAATAAAATGTTTAAATTTATCTGCTTGTGTCATTTATTATTTATTACCCAAGGTTTAGGCTCATAATTAGTATTTATTCATAGCATTGAGAATGAACTACCCTCGAAAATACGCTAAGAACCAGCCAGGGGTTGTGTCCTCTTAAGGGGTGTTTTGTGATCCAAAATTTTCCAAATATCTTGGGCTGACAACACATTTGAAAGCTGAAAAATTGTTTAAAAAAAAAGAAAACTTTTAAAATGTTTGTTTTCAATAATTTTCTGTTTGCATGTTGCAAAATTTTATACGGGGAGGGGGGGGCCGAAGTTTCTGAAAATTTCACAGAATGATGTCTGTGAAATTTTCTGTTGATTCAGTCAAAATTTTACTAGAGTTCACTATCACCACCTGGTTTCCTTTCGAATACTCGCGACGAAGGGGGGGGGGGGGGGACCGGGTGTCTCGGTTGGACATTTCAGAAATCTGGTAAGCCTGTGTAAGCGAGACCGATAACACGTGCTTTTTAGTCGCCTGTCGCAAAGAATAGGGAAAAGATTCGGCAACCGTGACGAGCTGACGGGAGTTTTTGTCCGTCTTTTTAACAATAGTTTCCTAACCTTCACTTAAATTCTCAAAATTCAGAAAAAAATCAGCCATACATTTTTTTTCAACTTTAAATGTATCAAGCGTGTTTATACACGGGTATACCCCGTGCCCGTCACTTCGAACTTTTCAAAGAGGGGGGGGGGGATGTATAGTCAATACAAATTTTATCGTAATTCAACAAAAACCATGCCCACTTATGAAGAAAAACATTCTTTTTTCGAAGCTCGGGGGAGAGACAATTGCAACCCCCCCCCCCCCCAACTGACGGGCCTGGGCTTGACGGCGCCCCCTCAAATATTTTCGGAAACCTCGGGAAACAGTTTTACCACACGAAAGAAAGAAAAAAAAATTGAATCCCTCAAAATGTTTCGAAACTCAGACCAAGAGCGCCCATATGCAAAATTTTAAAGGGGGGGGGGGGGGGGGCTCAAAAATTTTCCCAATGGTTTAGCAGAATATTTTATCCATTGAAACTGATTTCAGTACAGATAAGAGTCATTAAAATTTGACATTTTTAATAACTTATTCGTTAATGGCTGGAAAAGAAATTTTTATACATTTTTGCAACAAAAAAATCACCAAATGCGAGGAAGTTATCATTTCTAAGGGGGGAAGGGCTTGAGCCCCCCTTAGCTCAGACCCCCCTCTCCCCTTTTCCGTAGGCACACCCCGACGCAGGAACCCCCCAACCCCCCAAATCCAATTCTGATGGCATGAGTGAAACGTGTCTGCACATATTTTTTTCTTTTCCCGCTTCGCAAATAAACTTTAAAAGCATCATTGTGTTTTTCATTACTATTTTAAGAATTCCCTTTCACTTATTCCGGATAGCCGGAAATGACTTATCCAGGTACCGGTCGTCCATCGTTGTTAAACCGGATAATAAGTTAGCTGTAAACCAGAGCCGTGTCCAAGGGGAGGGTTTTAGGGGTTAAACCCCTCCCATTGAAAGGAAAAAAATCACTGAATCATTAAACGATTTTCCAAAACGTATTTTAAGTTTTAATTATTTTAAAGTTAAACTCTGATACAGTATTCACCCTCTTTAAAAATTAATGTTTTCCTCAATTGTAGGATTCCCAAGCACCTTCGCATCTAAGTGCTTGAAAAAATGCAATGGCAGGAGAGTCCGGCAATGCTATAAGCATGCAAGGGAAAATTATCTAAACGAATATTAGACAATGACGTACCCCCCCCCCCCAAAAAAAAAAACTTAGGGGCATGGAAAATGTTACTTTGCTTACTGTTTTTTTATGGTACGCCTTTAGTGTTAGATGAATGAGTCGTTTCACACATTAGAAAAGTGTTTCTATGCGAAACAGCAATTTTTTTTTAAATAAAATTTTTATTTTAATTCAATTCCTGTTTAATGTTATTTGATGGAAAAACAAAAGAAAAAAAAAGAAGGAAAATGAGGGTGGCATAAAAGAAATATGTGTGCTTTTACAAAATGTTCAACTGTACAAATAAGATTTCATGAAAAAAAAAAAAAGCAAAACGTATAAAAAAAAAAGCCTAGTTATCGAACTAAAATGAACTATATTCAACACGCGTAGTTAGTTTTCCTTTGACAACGTAAGTTACATAGGGAAAAAGTTTCAACCCCTCCCTTTATGAAATCCTGGACACGGGCCTGCTGTAAACTACAGTGCCTACTACAAACCTAGTTTCAGTTTCTTTTCATGGGTAACAAAACCAGTTCAGAAAACGAAGAATGAGTTTTGTTTACGAAACAGTCACCCCTTCGCAATGGAAAGGACAAACACCCTCTTCCGTTCGCCGCATTCGACATGACCCGCACGAAACCCTCCCGCTGGAATATAAGAATGATTTCCGAATCTTAAATTCGTTCCATCCGGTACCCTGTCCAGTTAGAACGCATTCGACGGAATCAGAGGAGCGGGAAAGAAGCCACAGAAAATATAAACAAGGCGCCTTACCTTTGATGGGTCTGTATCGACGGGGTGGGAACACTACATTAATGCGGTAGAAACGGCGTTGCTACGATCACATTGCGGCAGAGGAAAAATCAAAACCAAAACACGGAGGACGGGAAGGCAGCCGGCGGTCTCACGCGCATGCGCCACATGGGGAATCGATTTCGATCGTCTGGAGTGCGGATGGCGGGGAGTGGGCAAGACGCACGTCTGCCCATTGGACTTAGCTTCGAGAGTCCCTATACGAGGGAAAGAGTCGGTACTGTTTTGTTTTTTTCATTATTTGAGAGGAGTGCTCCAATGCAAATGAAGATAAAATGCAAATAGTTTTGGGAAATGATTGTTTAGTTTTGTTTATCATTTGAGCAGGGCCCGATTTATTTGTGAAATTAGGGGAAGGGGCATTCCACGGTATTTTTGACATTATGTAGAGTCCGTAACGTGACCTTTTTTTGCCATAACTTTTTAATTTACCGTTTGATTTGCAAATTATTTTAATTTGAGCTGGTGTGTTGGTCGGAAAAGATCATATTATTTCTCCACATAATCACCTTGACGATTTAGGCATTTATCGTACCTGTGCACAAGCTTTTCTATACCCTCCTGATAGAACGCTGCCGCCAATGATTGAAAGTGACTTTTGACGATGTTTTTGGGTCCCAGCAAGCACAAAGTTTTCTGTAGCGCAACCGTTCTATAACTATAGAACGTAGGGGCGATCCTGGAACTTGGGCCGTGGTAACCCGATCGGTAGAGTGTCGGATTCGAGGCCGGAGGGTCCCGAGTTCGAACCTCGATGGATCGAAGATCCACCGTCGTCATTAAAGGGGACTGGGCGACGTTAAATAGGCTCGTGGTCTCAATGTCCTCCGAGTGAAACGATACCTCTGGGGGTGCTAGCACCAGGTGGCTATTAGCTCCTGATCTAGTTCTAAATTCCCGCTAACTGTTCGATGGTGCTGCCATCTATCGGTATAAAAAAATAATGGAGGCAAGGCACTTAGTATGCAGTCCTCGACGTAAATACAGTTGTAGTCAGTTGTGACTCGGAATCGTAATAATAATAATCGTAATGGAGGTAAAATGCAAATAGTTTTGGGAAATGATTGTTTAGTTTTGTCTGTCATTTAAGCAGGGCCCCTTTTGCTTTCAGTATATATTTTCTAAAAATTCTACGCACATTGAAACAAAACTCACTAGGGCTATATGTAGGCTTGCCGGACGTCCCAGTTTGGCCGGGACTGTCCCGGATTTTAGACAAAACTCCGGTGTCCCGGCCGGTTTACTACAAGTCTCGGAAAATGATAAATTTGATAAAATGTGACCAAAAAAGTCAAAAAATAAGAAACTGAAGGATTAATCAGGAGAGTTTAATTTGCCATTTGCAATATTAACATAAATTTTTTTATAGGATTAGCTTGTGAAGATTTTTACAACAAGATTAAAAACCTTCTAAAAGTTCTGGCCTATTGAATTACATGGAAATATATTTCAAATTTTTATTCCCCATTCAAAAATAGTTTCTACTTACTTAAGTAAGAAATAAAATGTTTAAATTTATTTGCTTGTTTCATGGATTTTGGTTCACCTCTGGTTTTGGTTCATAGTTAGCTTATTCATAGTCATTTATTCATAGCATTGAGCAGAAACTACTAACTAAAATAATAATCTAAAAGCCAACCAAGAAAGTGCATCCTTCCGAATACTGGGGGGGGGGGGAGACCACTTTTGATGTCCCGGTTGAACAATTCATAAATCTGGCAAGCCTAGCTATATGTATTATTTCCAAAAACAGCCAAGCAGACTTCCAATAAAATTTTATTCCGCCCCCCCCCCCATATTGAAATTTTGTACATTACACATTTTTGTACTCCCATTCACAGTAGATAAAGGTGATTAGTTGTTTCAGATTTATAACTTCACAAAATTTATCAAGTGTGATAAAAGTACATTGTGAGTAGCAGAGGGATATAAGCGGACATTTTCAAGTTTTGAGTAAAACACGCTTAAAGATAACATCCTAGGTAGACTTTCATTGATTTTTTTTTTCTAGATTATGCTGTACAGCAGCACTTACCAGGGCTACTATAGTACTACCTCTTGCCCCAAGACAGAGGAGGGGAATCCTTACTATTTGTACTGGTTGTCTCCCAATTTTTGATTTTGCCACCCTTTGCTTCTCACTGCCTCATATATTGTAGCACATAGGGGGTAAATTTGACAGTTGGAAATAGCAACATTTTATGAACTAAAATCCCTCTTTATTTTGCGAGTTCTAATGTTTGAATACTTTTAAAAATACATTCAAAAGCAAAAGCCGAAATTTTATATTCATTTTTAGGCCCCCTGTTAATCCTGAGAAATAAAAATGAAAATTAACTTCAGTCAGTTAATATTTTATTCGAACCAAGTAGGGTACCCAAACACCTCACTAAGCTTACGTTCGACGAGTACGACCGGTTAGTTAATCACGTGACAGCTAATGATCACGTGCTCTAATCAACAGCTAAGAATGGTAACACGGGCGTCGCTGGCTCTTCGTTATTGGGAGGGACGATTGATGCAATGCAGAACAATCACCAAGGGGTTATACCCCTCCCCCCTTTTTTAAAAAAAAAAACGGAACTTTAATTTAGTGATGTTAAAAGAAACGGGAAGCCTACCAGCTCAAAAACAAAAAGAATGAAATAATGAATATAAGTAAGAATGGGGTGGTTTCCTTCAGTCAAAAGTACTACCTTTAGTCATTGAAATGGATAGAATGAGCAAAAAAAATACATGGACCCAGAAAATACTTTCATTTTCCCAACAGTTTTTTTTTAATTAATTTTTTAAAATGTCCGAATTTTACAAACAAGGCGTGGTCTTGATGACGTCACTAATGATACACTTTGGCGCATCTTTCTTCCACGTTTCCACGTTATGACAATCAAGAAGCGAATTAAATGTTGTGCTCTACGCTTGCTATTATCCATATCGTTGCCAATACACGTGAGTAAAGATGCGAATTAAATATATTGCACTGTGAATGGCAACACAGAATGGCATTTCATTATTTGTGATGTCATCAGTAGAAGCCGTAAAATGAAAGCTCTCCGATTTAAGTTTTTTTTTTTTTTTTTTTTTTTTTAATATTAAACTTAAACAAATTATTTGAAAAATGATCAGATTCTATGTTTTCAAGCTTGCTCTTTCAGTAAAAAATGCTTTTAGGATTTTGGAAACGACACCATTAAATAAATATCCGTGTGCTGAAAAGTAAAAGAAGTTAAAACAAAGTTCATAGGTACAAATTTTCAGGAAGCAGCAAGCACGTGTTTCGGAGTTACAAGAAACCCTTTTTCTATCTTAAAGAAGGGAGTTTATGGATAGCTCATTTTTATCGGTCGTGTTTGTTCATCAACATGATTTCTATGCATATTGTCTGTGAAAATTTATCAGCATTAAGGTAAAAAACTTTAACTCTGAAAATCGATAAAAACGGGTTTTTTGTATGTCTTGTAGGAACAGCATTAATGAAAGAGTTTTTCTTTTAAAAAATTAAATCTACTTTTGTTGATCAAAGTAATTTTTTGAAAATACACACAAGCGAAGCTTATTATAAAGGTTTTTTTTTCTTTTTTTTAATTGATGTTCCCGTTCGGGAATGCTGACGTTCAAAAACGTCTCAAATAAGCGTATTCTTAACGTTTCAATAAGATAACTGAAAATAAAAAATTAGTCTCTAAATGTGAATATAATCCCGTTAAAAGCAAAGCAAACAAACATAGGTGAAACCTTTTCCCCTATGGATAAAATATTTGAACGCAACAAGAAAAATTACTACTAAATAAAGCAATAAAATAACAATATTTTCACTTTTTACTTTCAATGGAGAATAGCTCGACTTAATTCACAAGCAGCAGTTTTAAATTTCGAAAAAAAAAAAAAAAACTTACTTATTAGATAACGGACCTCCCTCCCCTGGTATTTTGTAGGGTAAAATACCCTAGGCATTGCCCTAAAATCCAAAGAAATTCTGAGAATCGACTGAACATCGAACACAAAATAGAATATCCATAAGATCACTGATCGTAAATCAAGATAATAGTGATATAAAAATATCAGGTAACTTCAGTTTTAATTTATAGCAGTGGAGTTATTATTTTTGATATATTTTGCACTATTATAATATTTTTTATTTATTTCTTTAACTAACTTTTTTTTTTTTCGCATTTACTTATAAACAGTAAAAATAACAGGACCAGAAAAATGTATTATTTTAAATCGGTTTTTATCTTTGAAAGACAAGGAAGAACAAATTGTTTCATTCCTAGAAGGATAATGGCAAAATAAGCCGTACTATTCAACTTTCAAAGAAATAATAGTATAATTAACAATGTATGTGAATTCACACATTGACCTATAACACATCCCAAAACCTTTTCCTTTAAAGTAACAAATTAAATCAAAACTTTATATCTTTCACTATTCTTTTATAGCCTTATATCAATGTTCATTTTGTAAATGAATTCAAATATCTAGAGAGAAAAAATTTAGATTTTAAATGAAAATTATGCGCAAGGAAGGGGCATTCTTCTCATATTTAGGTTTATAAAAGCTAAAAGTTAAAAATTTAGCTTTTATTAATTTACGCTCAATAAGAACCCTTAAGGAATTTCTTTTAAAATTATATTTTATTGTCTTGTTATTAGTATAAAATTTCAGTTTTATTTATTTAAATATATTGATGTGGCGGTAAAATTTACTCAATTTCCAGTCTATGATCAAGATTATTAATAATAATCTAGGATTATAAAATATCCAGAGAATTATAAAAAGCTGCGACATCTGTCCCGGTAGATTTTAAAAAAATGTACCTTTTTTTTTTGGAAGTTTCAAAGCTAGAAATGTTTTAAGAATGCAATATTTTGACTGCACTTCGTTTGAAGCAACTAAAGTTGTTTGTTCATATAATTATTAACTAAATATAATTTAATGTAACTTATTTATTTCTTGGGAACTTTCAAGTTAAATAGAATATATTATCAATTGCAGTTTCTGGTTCCAAGGGTTCAGCACACAAACGTTTTAATAAAATATAATTTTCCACTAGATTTTGTTGTATGGTTTAGTTGTGTATTACTGAAAGGACAATAATTTATTTTATTATAATTGTAAAAATGAATATTCTCAACATAAATTATTAAATTATTACGAAGCGCGAGTCACACCTCATAATTCAAGCAGACCGGATGCTTCATTCAATCCCTTCGTTGTAGTGCGGTTTTTACTACAAAGAAAAAAAAAAACGATTTGTAAACCATTTTAAATTAACCATTAACTAGGAATTCCAACCAAACTTCGAGTTTTCAGTATTCATACCAGTAACGTCTCCCTTCAGTAATGTATGTATTCATTTAAATGCAAATTTTACTGTTGTTTATAACAATGAAATTTTGAAAATTTTTGGTAAAACAAGAAAAGTTTTGAATTTTAAGAACTTAAATCATAAATTTTTAGTACATTTTTGGTCACTATTCTTGCAAGCCAAAAGATAATCAAAGAACGAAATTAAGATATTTCTCCTATGGTGGAGAGAGAGAGAGAATCCAGAATCCTCTCTTCAGTTGTTATGTATCTTAGAAGTAATGTAATGTATTAGAAAAATATGGATAAAATATTTTATGTTGTGAACAGTCAATAAATAGTAAAATACTTTTATTTTCATGTTGTAGTCGAAAGCTTATACTATCAATAGCGCAATATCATTATTTTCGTCTGAAATGTTCTTCTATTAACTTCGCTCGTAGCAAGTTGATGAAAACTATCAAAAATAAAAACGAAATACCGAAAATTTTCTTATAATATTCGCTTTTTCGACAAAGGCTTATGGTTCATGTTTAGGCTAAGAGAAAACATAAGAAAAAAATATCTGATACCAATTTGAACTCTAGTGTCGATGGCGCTAAAAGAATCGAGGGTCCCCCTAAAGGGAAAAGAAATTTGAAAGGTATTTTTCTAATGAGGGTGTCTTCAAACATCTTTTGAGAGAACCTCCAATAGCTGTACATCGTTATGCCTTTTTCAACGAAAAAAAGAGAGCAGTACTTACCATAAAAGAATTAAAATGGACCTTGAAGATTTGGAGAAATTAAAAATGATAGTTGATTCGAATTACAGAATTTTTTGGTCCGAAGTTTGCTGTTCACACAGCTGCGTTTGGATAGAAAATAACATACACTTTTTGCAGGGGACACATTCGACCTTGATCTCAATTCTGAGAAAACATTTTCTTCTAAGAAAATGTGAAGGAAACACGAAGCGAACCCCAACTAAGATTTATCACCCCCGTCCGAGTGGTCAGAAAGATGGTGGGGGGATTTGAATGGGTTGGATCGTCGTTTTAATGAGTTTTGTTAGTAGGAGGTAAGGAGTAATAAGATACAGGAAATAAGAAAAAGAAGAAGTAGAAGGCAAAAAAGGCAGTTAAACGGACAGCGAACAGTGTGGGAATCAACTGACTTTCAGATGGTTCCTCAAATGTTGTATATAAGGCAGTTTTTGCTGGACAAGGGGTGTCATTTTCAGTTCGTTTTCGTGGTAGATCAACAGCTCTATTTTGGTCCAATTTTTTTTTTTTTTTTTTTTTGGCACAAATGAGTAAAACCGGAATTTTTTTGTATGTGCATTTATTATTCTCAAATATTGAGGGGGACTTTTGACGAGTTCAAAATATTGAGGGGGACGTGTCCCCCCTGTCCCCCGTGCCAACGACGCCCGTGAATGGTAACCGGTTGATCATAGAACGCAGCGGTTAGTAACTGGTTACTCACGTTAATAAGTCTTAGTGCTAGTTATTTTCATTTTTTTCCCTTCAATTTCTAGGGCCGTTGGGCCCCTTAAGGAGTTTAGGGTTATCCTCTGGAATTGGGGTTGAAATGTCAACTATCAAACTACAGTAAACTCCAGATTATCGGCGGTCGGATTATCCGCGGCTCGGATTATCCGTAGGTCCTTTCACATTTTTTTTTTTGAATCTCATGATTGTGTTGTTGTTTGCTTTTAGATTTTACATATATTTTTTATATTCAATGTTAAAAAGATGCAATGTAGCAATGTTTTTAGTTATAATTTAAATGCATGTGCGTGTGTCATTAATATTTGTTATCTATTGAATACACTAAGTATCGTTTTTTACCTATTATTCGGATTATCCGCGGTTTTCGCTTATCCGCGGCAACCGTGCCACCCTATTCCGCGGATAATCGGGAGATTACTGTGTTACCAAAGAGGCAATGGCTTCGTTCAAATGTAGAAGCAATTTCCCCCCGCCACATCTTGTGTGTGACGGGTGATTTTCTAGTTTTATATAAAATTCCTTAAATACGTCTGATTCTTTACAAAGTAGCTACAAACCTACAAACAATGCGCAGCAATACTTTTTAATCACATCAACATCAGTCCACCCCTTCAACCAAAGGTCTGTCATTTAAAATTTTAGGGGAAAAGGGTCTCCCTTACTTTAAAAAACTAACGCTTTTATGTATAAGTGGGCGTGGTTTTGTGATTTTTGTATAAAATTCATCGAGTTCATGACCTCCCCCCTTGGAAATATTCAGAATAACGGGCCTATCTTTATTTTTGTTAACTCTTAACACTTTTCGATATTTCGACTTCAAATTTTATTATTTACTAGTGGTACCCGCACGGCTTTGCCCGTAATAGAAAAATTAAAAGGTCTTTTGGTTCGCCTGTACATTTACAAATAATGTAAAGTGAATTCCTCGCCAATTGGCTTGCCCATGTTACGGTTCCACATGGTTATTACTTGGTAATTTACTTGTCCATCTTATGATAATTTTGCTCGGGAAAATGTTCTTAAAATTGCAATAGAAAAAGAACAAAATCGAATTTTAGAAAAATCGCTTCGAGGTGCACAACCCCATACTACAAACTAACTTTGTGCCAAATTTCATGAAAATCGTCTGAACGGTCTAGGCGCTATGCGCGTCACAGAGATCCAGACAGAGGGACTTTCTGCTTTATTATTAGTAACTAGTGGCACCCGCACGGCTTCGCCCGTAATAGAAAAATTAAAGGTTTTTTGGTTCGCTTGTATATTTACAAATAATGTATGGTGAATTTCCTCGCCAATTGGCTTGTACCGACGTTACAGTTCCACGTTATGATCATTTCGTATCTCGCCCATTGGCTCGTGCCCATGTTACGGTTCCACGTTAAGATAATTTCGTAATTTATCAAAGTTTTTTTTCTTAAAATTGGAATAAAAAAAGAACTACATCGAATTTTCGAAAAATCGCTTCGAGGTGCACACCCCCATGCTACATACTAACATTGTGCCAAATTTCATGAAAATCGGCCGAACGGTTTAGGCGCTATGCTCGTCACAGACATCCTACGGACATCCTACAGACATCCCACAGACATCCTCCGGACAGAGAGACTTTCTGCTTTATTATTAGTAAAGATGTTTCTCCAATATGCTGTCAAATATTCTGAAAGTTTAGTAAAGCTTGACAGAAAACTCTGCGTGATAAAAGCCGAAAACCTTCAAAAAAAAAAAAAAAATGTATATTTGAAAGAAATGCTTATATCTCCGTGGGTTTTAGAGATACTTTCAAGAAAATATAAAATTAAATTCTAGATCGTTTTTTAACTTCTTTCCGAAATTAATAGCTTATTGCCAGCTATTTTTAATGAAAAATAATCAAAACCTTTTTTTTTGTTTCCTCAATTTGCTGGCGGTTCCCCAAATGAATGGTAGACTTTATTTTTATTGGAAAGTGACAGCTAGCTTTTACCTTTAGTGTAAAAAAATGACAGAGCAATTCGTCTTTTATTTCTCGAGAAATCCGTAAAAATGTGAATTTTTGAAAGTGTCTCAATACTTTTGGTCATACAGTGTACGTGCAATAGGAAAATGTCTTTGCCTTTAGTTCAGTCTAATGTTTGACAGTTTCTTAAAACAGACAAACGATGCAGCTGATTCTACATTTCTTTATTACAACCATTCTTAAAAATACATAATTAACACATAAAACATTTTTCAGAATAAATATCACACATTCTAGGAAGACATTTTACTCTCCTCCGGAAATGCCGAAGAAAGTTTCGATTGTCAAAGAAAAGGATTCTGGGCACTTTCCTTCGAGGCACGACACTTTATAGTGCGGCTCAGCATCGTTGGCGCTCGGCGAAAGAATCAAATACATCGAATTCGCAGGAAAATGGGGAGGGCCGTAAACGCGATAAGCTAATGCAAGACTTCCACAATGTACGCCTTATCTGGGAGTTCGGCGCCAGAATTCGATGGAAATTAATTTTCGTTTCTTACAGAGAAATCCGCTAACTTGTTTCATAAACATCTGATGAACGCAATCCATGCACAGGGGTGATTGCGAGTTCATCAAAAAATACCTGAAAGTTTCAAAGCGAGAATGGAGGGGGGGGGGGGGTAATCTTTGGCCCCTATTACTTAAGTGCACCTTTGCCATAGTTTTAAATAGTTCTGAGTCAAAATAGTGTGTGAACATTTAATTAAATTTTTAATGGATTACAAAGTTACTTTTGAGCTGGTGTTATACAAATTATCTTCACATTTGTCCATTTTAGGGGATAGGTGTCCGTCTTAAGGCTCTTGCAGGTATATTTGACGAGTATTATATAATAATAAAAAAAAAATTGCGGAGGTGGGAGATAAAAGCATAACAGAAAAAAAAACATAATTCCGGTATTTTCGGACATGAAAATACCGGAATACTTCCGAAAATACCGGAAATTCGGTAAAATACCGGAACACAATTACCCCTGGTTTGAGCTGGTGTTATATAAATTATCTTCACATTTGTCCATCTTAAGGGATAGGTGTCCATCTTAAGGCTCTTGCAGGTATATTTGATGAATATTATGTAATAATAATAAAAAAAAAAAATTGCGGAGGTGGGAGATAAAAGCATAACGGGGAAAAAAACATAATTCCGGTATTTTCGGACATGAAAATACCGGAATACTTCCGAAAATACCGGAAATTCGGTAAAATACCGGAACACAATCACCCCTGTTTTGAGCTGGTGTTATATAAATTATCTTCACATTTGTCCATCTTAAGGGATAGGTGTCCATCTTAAGGATCTTGCAGGTATATTTGATGAGTATTATATAATAATAAAAAAAAAAAAAAATTGCGGAGGTGGGAGATAAAAGCATAACGAAAAAAAAACATAATTCCGGTATTTTCGGATATGAAAAAATACCGGAATACTTCCGAAAATACCGGAAATTCGGTAAAATACCGGAACACAATCACCCCTGATTCGATGGAAATTAATTTTAATTTCTGATAGAGAAATCCGCTAACTCGTTTCACGAACATCTGATGAATGCAATCCATGGCATCACTTGCTTTTTCAACCCAAGGAGGAGCGCCAACAATACTGAGCTGCACTGTATCACCTGCACATGGAATGAAGTCGAAGTTATTTCTGCAGCCGTTTCGAGGGTACTCAGAACATTCGACACTACGGAAAATCTCTTCTCTAACCTCAGAATGTTCCTGTTTGAACTTTGAGTGAGCTCTGCTCCGATGAAGGGACTCCGAGCAACACCGTAACGGCCGTAGGCGGTGTTCCGTCCGTGAAATGGCGGACTGCTGCTGATTCCCACCATTTCTCAACTTTTAACTCATACATTCAACTCTGAAAACTTCCGTATCAAAATATATCTTGTGTATGGCACTTGCTTCAATTATCAAGACAACAACAACTGCTGCACACCGTGTCCGAGAAAGATATTTACCATTCTAATCAGGGCTGTTCTAAGGGATGACGGCGACTGGGCAAAAATTTTCTACGCCCCCCCCCCCAGCGAATGTTGAACCTATACTGGAAAAGTACTTTATTTTTTTCATAATTGAATATGTAATCTGAAATATACGGCTACCACATAAAATCAGAAATTAAATGTAACGAGTTAGCATTTTAACCCCTTCAGTCGGAATTATGAAATATTGGACCAAAAAATGTTGATATTTGGTACACAGTGTACTATGGTAAAGGGCATCTTATAGACAACATTTTGAGTTTGTAGGAGAAAAATCAAAAGAGTTATGGCACGTCCAATATTCCAGACTCCAATCTTCCAATATTTCATATACAAAAACGATAAAACACCGAACAAACTTCATTATAAAATGTTCTACAAACAATCATAAAACATAATATAAGCGTTTGAAACGATTAATTAAAGATTATGTTATAACTATATTTAAAAAAAATCAGGAAAAAAACCTCGACTTTCAGATGAAACTCCATGATTGGAAAAATGAGCCACTCTCTATCTCTCAATCCTTATATGTCAGTGTTGTCAAACACAAAACGAAAAATTATTTCACAGATTATAATAAGTAGAATGTAAAGAGTCAACTACAAAAAAAAAAAAAAAAAAAAAAAAAAAAAAAAAACAACTAATTAAATCAATTATTAAATGATTAGCAGCTGTTTAAAGTGTATGTCTGGTATACCGGACATCAGGTCTGAAGGGTTAAATGCTATTTTTATGGCGGGATAATATAAAAATAATAACAAATTACAATACAGCAAAAGCTCGGTTTGTGGCGCCGTCTCGTATCTTGGGCCGGGGCGATCGCCCCCTCTTCGGACGTCCCTGATTCTAATCATTAACAATAAAAATACTAACAGGTGAAATGAAATGCAATTTGCTGCAAAAGAATGAAGAAATCTTAAGATTTTTTTCTTTTTTTTGAAATTTATTTTTACAGTACTCTATCAATAACATAGCTCCGTTAAAGGCACGATGAACCTCGCTTCTGTATTCGGTTACATTCCAAATGTTTTCCAACATATGCTGTGTGAGGTTGCATCCTTTCAATTGAAACGAATCCACCAGAAACAGATTATTGACAAACTACTTCTTTAACATGAGCACTCCCCAAAAAATTTAAAAAAAAAAAGAAATCCACTGGAGTGACATCGGGTGATCAGAGAGGCCAAGGTTTCCATCTCGTCCAGGAAACGTTCATATCCATTGCTTCAGACAATCGACACCGGAAAAAAAGTTCAGAGTCCTTCATTCCTTTGCAGCAAATTGCATTTTATTTCTCCACTTGTTTTTTTTTTTTTTCATAATTAGAGCCCTGAGTGATACAAATGCATACATTAGCCCCGTTTGATGTCCGTGCATATAAATGAATAAAAATGGCAATTTTTAAAAATAAATGCAGGTTACTGCATTTTTCACGAGAATTTTATTTATTTTGAAGAGACTCTTTAGAAATGATATTAAATTAAAACAGTCAGTTTTTAACAAAAGAAAATCATATTGTGATTCATTGCAGTTAAAGTAATGAATGTGCATACACTGTAAAAAAAAAACTGTAAATTTTGAAGAAGTTATCCGTATTTTTTACAGAAAAAAACTGTTCGTAATAAAATACAGGATTTCTCTGTTTTTTTTGAATCTGTAACCGGTTATACTTTGTTTTTCTTCGAATCTTCGAAATTTCGCCCGCGTGTTTGGATTTTGGTTCTCGTGCTCGAGTTTTTGATCTTATATTTATTTAAAGCGAGTAAGTCTTAAATCGTTTGCAACTTCCATTTCATTGCATCCTAATCAATATTTTATTATTATGTTTTTTTGTCATCTGTGACAGAGGCATATTCGGAAATTTACCTTTGTATACATGCATTTCGTAGTAGTATAGTAAATATTGAAATGATTTATGAAAGTATAGTTTCATTTTTTTAATCTTCATAAATCAGCTTGAATAAATAATAAAAATACGGAAGATTTCTGTAAAATAAACGGAAGAAAACTGGCGTCCTGGCAGAGTTTTTTTCTGTAAATTTTACGGATTCTTTTTACAGTGTACCACTACATTCTGTGTAAATATTTGTTTTGGTACGTATTTATCCCCTTAGTAACAAATCAAAAAATAGAGAAGCTATTTTTTACACCTTTCTTGCCGTGAGTAAAAAAATACTTGCGCGCATTTTTACTTTTAGCTCAGGTTTAGTGCATATGTCAGGTATTTTTAGTCCATGCCTATTTTCATGATTTTTTCTGTGACCTCTAGTTATCAATGTTTAGATTGGTACAGATCTTTCTTGGACACGATGCACGATTTCAAATATTTCTGCCGGAAACACAGTCACACTCGCAAAGAGTCTGGACTCTACGAATCTCGGAATGTATGGACCCGGTCGCATATAAACAACCTTTACTCTGCTACAGACCATGTAAAAATTTGGAGACCGCTGATTGGCTACCGCGTGAAAACAGCATCCGTATTCTGTATAGCTCGTTTCGCACGCTATAATTATTGTCTCATTTCGAAACAAAACATGTCTTCTAGACATTATTCAAAGAGAGGGGGAGAATTCAAAACATTCAAACGTGAATTCATAACTTCCGAGGAACGAAACTTGTTCAATACGTTCGATGGGGAAAAACATGGCTGACACATTTGCGTCTATTGGTCAATAAGGAGTCCCAAAACTATTGTAATGTCTCTAACCATCACCACACTAGATTCTCTCTAGATTTCATTCGACTCACTTTCACTTCATTTGACTCTAGTGCGGTGGTGCTGTAACTGAGTAAAGGTTGTTTATATGCGACCCCGGTCACTGGGCTTCGAAACGACGATCTGACGGCCAGATTTCTAGAGCTTGACCACGGAGAGTTTAAACTGAAAGCGAAAACGGAACATCATTTTGTGGCAGGTAAAATCAGCGCTCGTTCTCGCTTTACCTGTACAAAATAAAGTGGTTCCGTTTCCGCTTGCAGTTCATGCGCCTTCTCTCCGTGGTCAAGCTTCCAACCCATCTGTTTATAAACAAAACACGGTGTTTATACAATACATCCTTACGATTGGAAGAATGTGTTTCTGCCGGGGGTGTCCTATGGAATGGGGTTTGGCTTGGATTTTGAGAGCATTATTTTCAGTTTTCGTTTCAGGTCCTCCTTGCTCGTTTGTTTATGAATGAACTAGCTGTGTTGCCCGGCTTTGCCCGGTCTACTTTGAAAATAAAAATTGTGTCAAGTGACGTATATTCAACAATCAGGCTTAAATAAAAGAAAAAGAAACAATCATGCAAAATTTCCCCTTCAAACAATGATGACAGATATTAAAATACTTTTAAGAAATTTTAATGAGAAAGACGAATTTAAAAAGCGTAACCATGGAAACACAAAATAAAATAAGTTTAAGAATTGAATATGAGAAAGATGGAAATAAACAATGGATTCAAAAAGCGTTACCGTGGAAACGGAAAATAAAATGGTTAAAAACTTGTATAGAGAACAGATTTTTGAACTTCATTTCATTCGCTTGTAACTTTTTTTCTAATGGAGATGGAGGACTAAACTTTCGACCATAGGTCGGGTTAGATCTGGAATAAAATCAGCTGCTCTTTTCAGTTTTGTGAAAAAGAAAACTGTGGGACAATCCCTTCATTTTTCATTGATAAGATTTAATGAAGAAAGTAGTACCTAAATTTCAACTAAGCCTAAACAAATTCGAACTAAAAATGCAAATAACTCTCGTCGTAATTAAGTTAGATCATTGAAACAAATTGCGTAGAACGCAGAAAATTCTACTCTTTTCAACGATATATAATATTACTAATTGCGAGTCATTTTTCACCCCCATATTCGGGAATTTATGTAAAAATTGGGCTTAAATTGGAATAAAAAAAAGAACTATTCGTCGAATTGTTTTCGAACTGGTCTGCAAACCTTTTCAGGACTTAAAGGAACACACTGTGAAAATTTCAGCAAAAACGGCCGGGTAGTTCTCGAGTTTTGCGAGTTCAAACACACAAACGCATTTTGGAGACTTCATTTTGTACTATGTAGAGAAGAGCATGATCAGGAAATAGCCTTCAACGATATGTTTTGACTTTTATTGTCACAGCCGAAAGATTCAGTTTGAAAGTTGGTGAATGTCGAACCATCAGAGCCAAAAAGAAAAGTGATCCGAGTGGGCAGAGTCCCGAAAAGAAAACGAAAGGAGAAAATCAAGTTCCGTTTTACAAACATTTACTTGAAAATGAACTATTTTCGCACCTCCAGCAAAAATATAAAAATACCTCTTTGAAGGTGTTTTTCAAATGGATGACACTCGCAACAAGTGGTTTTTAGATGGGAAGCGAAACTGAAAAAGTTCACCTCGATATATAATCAATGATAGATCAATAGGGAAATTTTCGATTTTTCAATTTTATTTGTATAAGATAGAGTAACATGTATGAACATCATAGGTGAAAAAATTTTTGCGATACGATAAGTAGTTTTTTTAAATTAATTTTTAAAGTTCAAGCGTTTGTGACGTCAAATGGCAAAGGAAGTGACGTCATGCGCACTTCCAATACGGGAGAAGCCGAAGGACGAGCTTCGAAGTTGACTTCAAAGACGAAACGTAAAAGGCTTTTCTCCTCGCATTCAACTCCTCGCGTTTCTGGAATATTAAACCTCTCATCCTTTCGGAACTATTCGAAAACCATCATTGATGTTACTTGAGGAAGATTATTAGATTGTGCTTTAACGAATCTGGCCTCCATAGTGTGTTCAAAAGGATTATTGAGTTTCTAAAAAACAAAAATATCAGCGCGCTCAAAAATGTCCCTAGCGAAAACAAGGGATCTTCGGCGGGAGGCAGCCCGTTCGCGCCCTGTGACGTAGGCTCGTGACGTTTCAGAAGCGCGCACTTCTGCGCGTGGATTTTTAAAAATTCATTAAAAATAAATCATGGTGTTTTAAATTCGGCTATGGTGAATTTTTTAGTTTTGAGGCTCCATTAACAATATCCAATAGTCAAAATAGGAACATTTAATAGATTGTAACTTCCCTATTATATTATTGATATACCATCTCGGACATGGGCGCCCATATGCAAAATTTCAAGGGGGGGGGGGGAGGGTCAGATATTTTCTTCACGGTTTAGCAGGATATTTTACCCACGGAAACCAATTTTTGTACAGTTATTGAAATTTGACATTTTTTAAAAAACTTATTAATGGCTGGAAAGGAAATGTTTTTACATTTTTGCAAAGAAAAAAGTACTAAAAGCAAGGAAGTTCTTATATCTGGGGGGGGGGGGGGGCTTAAGCCCCCCTTTATATGGGCGCCCATGATCTCGGATTTTATATCGATACATAATCCACGATAGCGATTAGGGTAACGGCACGAGTAACTGACAGTTTGTATTTAAATAATTGTAATTATGAAATATTGGACCAAAAATGTTGATATTTGGTACACAGTGTACTATGGTACAGGGTATCTTATAGACAACATTTCGAGTTTGTAGGAGAAAAACTAAAAGAATTATGGCACGTCCAATATTCCGGACTTGTATTTTTGAAATCAATATTTCATATACAAAAACGATAAAATACCGAACAAACTTCATTCTAAAATGTTTTACAAACAATTATAAAACATAATATAAGCGTTTGAAACGATTAATCATATATTATATTAGATCATAGATTATCATAGATTATATATATTTTAAAAAATCAGGAAAAAAATCTCGCTTTTCAGATAAAAATCCATGGTTGGAAAAATGAGCCACTCGCTATCTCTCGATCCTTATTGTTGTCAATCCCAAAACGAAAAATTATTTCACAGATTATAATAAGGAGAATGTAAAAAGTCAACTACAAAAAAAAAAAAAAAAAAAAAAATCAACTAATTAAATCAATTATTAAATTATCAGCAGCTAAAACGCATGATTACGGTTCAATCACCAGGTGTTTTCAGAGTGAATTTTATGAGCCAGTAAATATTTCAAAGGCAGTGGCGGAAGGTTATAAACAGCCACCACGAGGGCTGCCGGTGTTTCATGTTCATTTGAATTTAATTAGGTTTTAGATCTAAAAATAAAGAACTTTTGCACATTTTGAAGAGAAAGGGGGAATGGGGTAGTTTCCTTCAGTCAAAAGTACAACTTTTAGTCATTGAAATGGATAGAATGAGAGAAAAAAAAAAAAAAAAAAACATGGACCCGGATGATTGGGGATGGGACCCCTTTGATTTTCCCCAACAGTTTTTCTTTAATTAATTTTTTTAATCTGTCCGATTTTTCCAAACAAGGCGTGGTCTTGATGACGTCAGAAATGATGCAATTTGGCGCCTCTTTCTACTACGTTTCCACGTTATGATAATCAAGCAGCGAATTAAAAATTGCGCTCTACGCTTGCTATCAACCCTATCGTTGCCAATACACGTGAGTAAAGATGCGAATTAAATATTGTGCTCTTCTGAATGGCAACATTGAATGGCATTTCGTCATTTGTGATGTCACACGACAGAAGTGTGAACAATGAAAGCGCTCCGATTTAAGTAATTTTTTAAAAATATTAAACTTAGTCAAATTATTTAAAAAATGCTCAGATCCTAATTTTTACATCAATATTTCATAAGCAAAAACGATAAAATACCAAACAAACTTCATTATAAAATGGTCTACAAACAATTATAAAACATAAAATAAGCGTTTGAAACGATTCATTAAAATTATATATTTTTTAAAAAATCAGGGAAAAATCCCCGCTTTTCAGATGAAAATCCATGGTTGGAAAAATGAGCCACTCTCTATCTCTCAATCCTTATATGTCAGTGTTGTCAATCATACTGTTTCACGATCGATTACATGGGAAGGCTAAAATCCGGTTTGAAGGCGGAAATGGACGTATTTATCAGTTTATAGGGCTGTTAGTTGGTTTGTTTCAGATGTGCACTTCGGTCTCTATTATTTAGCCTTAGTTTTGTAAAAATGAAAATTTGCTCACAGCAGCATTTTTTAAATCTAAAGTATATTCGATCCGTATTCTCACGGCAAAAATGAATTTATTTATTTATTCACAACACAGTTTTGAGCTTACCATTTCGCTTTTACCTTCCTGAACGAAATGAAAATGTTTTCTTTTCTTTTTGTTGTTTCCATGGTAACTATTTTTGTTTCCCACTATTTTACTTTTGAGAATGCAATAAATGAATAAGGCACTAGTGACATCATAAAACGCGTGCATCAGAATCCCATCGTTATTTTCCCTTCTCCCCTGCCAGATTCATTCAGATGGAATCGTCTTTACTTGGCAGATTGCCAAATTACATACAATTCGTGGTCAAACTGTATAACGAAAAATTATTTCACAGATTATAATAAGCAGAATGTAAAGAGTCAACTACAAAAAGAATCAACTAATTAAATCAATTATTAAATGATTAGCAGCTGTTTAAAGTGGTTGTCCGGTATACCGGACACCAGGTCTGAAAGGGTTAATGGGTAAACCGGCAGAAACACATTCCTCTCTTGCACACAAATTGCGTTTTATTTAAAAAAAAACACAGATGGGGACGATAATGAACCTTCTCACTGGACTTCCTCTTCCCACGCGGTCCAGTCCCAAGATCCGGGGGCCAGGAGCTCGGTGGAGCTCCGCTCCCCTTGTGGGGCAGGGCGGGGGGAGCGCCTCCCGTCCGGCGTCGTCCATCCGGGTGAGCCGGACCGGCTCAGTCCACTGTCCAGGGACTGGGACCGGTCCCTCGGGAGGCCGGGGGCCGGACAGTCCGGCACTTCGAAGGAGCTCCTCCTCAGGTCGCCCTCGGACCTGGACCTGGGCTTCTGCCGGTGCTAGAGGGAGAGAGAAAGAGAGAGTCCATTTCACAGTAAGGCATAACCTCGATTCAACGATCGTCAAGGGACTGGGAAAAGTGATCGTTTCATCGAGGATATCGTTAATGCCCTGGTTTCCTAGAAGCGAAATCACCGAGCTTTGGCGTCGCTACTCGGCGTGACGCTGAAATCAATGTCGAGTGATTCCGGCGTGGCCAGTCACGACGTCGATTTAGCTCGGGCGCGCATGCGCAGAAGAATTAAGTTTTCTTCTCGGCGAGAAGCGACGCCGAAGGTCGGTGATTCGCTCTTAGAAAACCAATGCTTAAGTCGAGGAACATAGACATTCAATGCAGTCAAATCTGGGATAGGGAAATGTATTGTTACACATTATGTAAATAGTAATTGTTTTCATGATTAATTTGTAGTAATCTGGCTAAATTTGGCGTTGGTCCCATTATTTTTCATCTAAAATTATCTCAGTAAACGTAACCTGTAAATAGTTTCTTGTAATGTACATACAACCCCCTAAACATTCGACTGAAGTATACGGTCCCCCGTCTCTGATTGATAAGATTCGTGAATGAATAAAAAGAAACTATGAGAAATTGGTAGAACGCAGTAGAATCAAAGAATTGTCGAAACTTCTCTAGATTTATAAATAGCCGGGCGTCGGGTGAACGAAAGGAGAGCGTCGGTTTGCTTTCTAACTGTGGAGTCTCGTTTTCAGCCGTTGCGCAGTAAACTGCATTAGCCTTTGCGCTACGTTTTTGCGTATATGTTTTTTAATGGAGATCATTTCCTCGAATATAAGTTAGGAGGCCTGGGGTCAGTATAAAAAGTTAAATTTTGTATTTTTTGACTCATTTTTGTTTTTACTTCAAATATTCAATATCTTAACTCTGCATCTGATTTTGAACATTTTTGCAATTGGAAGCACGTATCTAGGACTAACGTTGGCGAAAATAGAGCTCTTGCAGGTTAACACTAGAAAGACTGAAATTTCCTGTATACCTAGAAAGACTGAAGGGGCTAGTGTGGCCCCTACCCATTTTTGGGTGAATTGTTTTAAAAACTCTACTTGAGTCAGTCCACATACCCCGATGCACCTTCTTATACGACTAAATAAAACTTAGTACCTAAAGTATTTTTAGTTTTTCTGTCTATACTCGCCAAAAGGTAGAATTAGTTTATCTTTCTAAGAGAAATAAATGGCTACCGTTTGGCTGGTAAGCAATCGGTACTGTTTATAGCTTTTGGACATTCAACCGGCTGCATAAAGAGGAAGGTATAGGTTACACTTGAGTGAAGAGCATTTTTTTAAGCTACAACAGTTAAGAAAAAGCAAAAAAAAAAAAAAAAAAACTTTTTAAATTGCGAAATAGCTTTGGGGCCATTGTGGCCCCTCCCGTCTTTCTAGGCATAAGAGTCAATATTTAAAGTACTATAAGGCGAATCATTAAATGCTTAAGGAGAATCAGTACCCTAAATACTTTCAAAAATTCGATTTTTTGATTTTTATATATTTTGAAACTCCATTTCAATACCTTTTTAACGATACAAACATCTTAAACGTGCTCACATTAGAAGTAAGTTAAAATAAGCTTTAAAAAATGTAAAACCTATTTTGATGAGGTTTCCCCTTTAAATTGCAATATCTCGAAATGGTATTTTTTAAACTAAATGTTCCTTTTTCTCAGAAACTAAATCGTGTTAGGCTTTGAAATTTTTACCACCTATTTCCATACATCTAACTGCATATACTGAAGTAAACTTTTTCTCATATTCGAATTTTTTTTTTTTATAGAGCTGATTTTGTGTGGCAAAATGGTATTTTTTGAAACAAATACAGTGACTTACACATTAGAATTTTTTACAAAAAAAACTAAGCTTCCTTTCTGTAAAATGTTACTTCAGTACAGAGAACAGAGTCTACTTGAGGTACGGAAAAAAATTCATACTTGTATCTTTAATAGATTTTCAGAAAAAGGTACATAAACCTGTGCAAACTAACATTGACGGTATACAGGGTACTGACTATCCTTAAACAAGCATTAAAATAGTGTCATATAATGAAAGGTCAGAAAGTTCCATTAAGCTCCGTTAGATATTAATCGAGTTATTGAGCAACTAAATTACGGCCACACAGGCCCCTCCGTCTTTCTAGTGTTAAAACGGGACACCTGTATATAAATCGTGATTGATGCTCATAGTTTACCATTCGGAAAAATTCATTCATTCGGCAAAATTGAAAATTCCGCTCTTCCACAAATTTTAGTTCGAGGTTCCCCGTCCAAGACTACACTCTCTTGAACGTCATTGGGAATGCAAATTGAGATTTTAACGAATTTTAAACCGGAGCCCCCCGCTTGAGATGGACGTAGGTCGAACATGACAATTTGCATAAAAGCTGTACAGCGACTATGCCCAATCTGGCCCGTTGCGTTGGTCACCCCCCCCCCCAAAAATAGTGCACATGTGATCACTTAACCCCTTAACAATCGAATAATTATCAAGAAATCAGTCATAAAAGTGTCTATTTTTTATTTAAGAAAATTATATAAAAATAAGTGTATGAACAACATGTGCGTTCAATTTTTCATTTTCAATATTTTTTGGATTGAAATTTAAAAAAAAATTTAAAATTTTATGAAAAGTCAACAAGCAAGCGGCGAAAATTTAAGAAATACGTCATTTGAATATTAAAAAATAATTTTATTAATCTTTTGTGTAATATAAGTAAAGAAGTAAATTTTTCTTGTGTGGTAAATTTAAATGCATGAGATACAGAGGCCAACGTCACAATGTGGACAGTAGTACCAAAACTCTTTCCTGCATCTCAGCAATTACATTTAAAAACCGCAATTACGTTTAAATGGACTAGTGCTGCCATCTAGTGTATAAAAAGAGAAATAAAATGTATCCGGGCAAAAGAAATGAATTGATTTTAATCGTTTCGTCTCGTTAATATTGCACATCCCAGCACGGCAATATCACGGGCGCGAGAAATGAAGATCAAAATCCCAGCCCGGCATATTCACGGGAGCGAGAGGGACGGGGTTAAAAAGATAAATCATACAAAAACTTAAATGCTGCGCTATATTAATGCAAAATACACCCAACAGTGTCAATGACGTAGACAATGTATTTGACCCATTTCATTGATTTTGCTCAAAGTTAATAAAATCCACAAAATAAAGCTTCATGAAACTTTCACTTCTTACGTACGGTAAACGCTCACTTATCCGGACCTTATTAAACCGGAATTCACTTTATCCGGAGAGCCATTTAGATAGACCTACATACTGCATAAATAAAAAGCTACCTAGCGCAGTAAAGTATTTCCACAGGCCGTATTTTGTATTTTTCTTTCATGCAGTTTTATATTTCCTCCTCTTGAATTCAAAATACAATTTATACTAAGATAAATAAATACCTTTCTGCTGAACAGTAAAGTAAGAAAAACAACGTTAAAAAAAGCACAAATTTGCCAATTACAGCAGACACGTGTTTCGGCGTTATAGGGAACGCCTTTTTTAATGCAAAAAGTAATGAGCTGATGGACGAAAAGACATCCGACAAAAGCTAAATAAGCTGCAATTGGCAAATTTGTGCTTTTTTTAACGTTATTTTCTTACTTTACAATTTATACTATCTACACCATATAATTGGGGCAAACCTGGCAGTATTGGAAAGGCTACGCAGACCCTAATCACAGCATGACGACGCTGCCGGGTTAGGTTTGCCCTGGCAAAAGTGTGTTCACGTGCCTCAGTTCAATTTATGTTTTATGTACTTCGAAATCAAAAGACAAGTTATTTCTGATTTAAACTAACGGAGGGCTTGAAGTATAAAAATTTTCTCAGTCTCCCCACTCGAACTACAGTGAAACACCGTTTATACGTTTCACTTTTATACGCTTTTATCAATTATACGTTTCATAAATTGGTATCTACAGGGTCTAATGCGCATTAACATATACCTATTATTCGTTTTTTCATTTATACGCTTTTTTCATAGTCCCCTCAAAAACGTATTGTTACAAATCCTGTAAATAGTAATTATTGTAGTAACGTAACCTGTAAATAGTTTCCCGTAATGAATATACAACCCCTTAACATATGGCTAAAGTATACGACCCCCCTATTTCCTTTTTGTTCATTGATAAAATTTGATAACGGTCTACTATTTTCCAGAAGCGTTTGGAATATTTGAGAGATTTCTTTCGGTGTGTATATAAACCGTTACGCTGGATAAAAAGTTCAGTCTCGATCGAGAATTTGTACTGAGAGTGTATTAGCTCTGTTTATAGCGAGGCATTTCGCTGTGTTGTTTTCGTATTTGGAAGTAAATACGTGTGTAAACGTTGAGTTTACGGTGTTGAGTGATATTTGCTTAATTGCTGATGAATAATTTAGCAGATGTTGACGCTCTTTCCTGTACATAGTGTAAATAAATTTCCTGTATTTTTTTTAATCAAGAACTGTGTCTTCATTTCAAGAAAATGGAAGTCGCACCGAATCCGTTACAGTATAAACGGTGTTTCACTGTATTTGGACGCGCATGCACACAAGCAGTTACCTTGTTTCCGCCAGCAGGGGGCGCTGCAGAGCGGGACTTGCGCAGTCCCTCTCCGTCCCGCGCCTCGTCCGTCGTCCTCACCCCGACGGCCCTCAGGATCGTGTCCATCTTGTTCGAGTAGTCCATGTGACCAGACACCTGACGAATCAGAGAACGCATCTCACAGATTAAAGCAAAACACACATAATATGCATAATAAATTAAAATCCGATTTCTCAAATGAGAAATGCTAACACTCATATGTGTATTTGTCATTCTAACTTCTCTAGAACTGTTGCGATTTAAGGTACGAACTGATAAATTTTACATAATCTGATAAATTTTACAATAACCAAATGATTTTAATTAACGGAACTACTTTGATATCCCCCCCCCAAATCGGAAATTTGGCGACTTTTTTTGTTTTTGTTGATACAAAACTTTTAAAAAAACTCAAAAAATGGTACAAAATACATAAAAATACTAAATTTGGCAACAGTAAAAACCTAAAAGCTGAAAAAACCTAAATTGGCAACACCAAAATAAGGAACAGCAACCCTAAGAAGTCCGTAGGGAATGCCAGATTTGGCGCGTAATTTTTGGGGGTGTATATCAAAGTTATACCTAATTAACATATTAAGGTTATGTATCTACTTAGCAGAGTTAACTTTGAACTATGAAGATGAAAAGGCGAAGCTATTATTAGCGAAACTTTATTCCAACTTACTAGATGATCGCCATTGTAAAACTTCAAAAACCTACTTAGTGTTGCCACACAATAATAAAGAAATATATATAAACAATAATACAACTTTAACACGAACCAGATTTCGAAAATATACCAGTCAAACATGCATTAAAAGTTTAACGGAAATATATAAGAAACATTCTAAGATATCATGCAGGCGAAACGCACCTAAGAAAAAATCACGCTTTCGTAGCAAAATGAACAAAAAAGTGAAAAATAATCTTTGGATGATAGTAGTTGACCAATCACGTAATTTTAATGTAATACAAAAAAGCGTGGGGGGCTGTCTATTTACGTTTTTGCTTGGACAACAAATGGAAGAAATCCAAGACAACTGATAAGAAGCCCCGCCCCCCCCCCGCCTTTTTTTATTACATTAAAATTAAGTGATTGGTCAACTACTATCACCCAAAGATTATCTTTCACTTTTTTGTTCATTTTGCTACGAAAGCGTGTTTTTTTAGTTTTTTAAACTATTATTTTATTTTGCTGTTTTTTAGTCTTATGTTGGAGAATTATCAGGCGACGAAATTATTTATAAAACAAGGGCACCCCAATGGGAAGCTACTGAGTCATCGATGTAGTTTGCGGAAATCATATCTATATTACTTTGAAAATTTGAGATGCATTTGAATAAAAGTTTTGTTCAACAATGGTCTGATCAGCAATGAATTTCCCAATTGAAGGCTCACCTAAATTTTGGCATGAAATTAGTTAAAAACAATTCTATTTCATGTTCTAGTTACCTCGGAACATTGGAACACATTTTGTCTGATGCAGAAAAATGAAAGGTTTTTGTAGATATTTTTAAATCATTTTTGCGAGCATTTTTAAATGTATTTTTTTTTTATTTTTCCTTTTTCACATTGTTGGATTTATGCCAAAATATTGATTAAAATTGGAGGAAACTGACAATTAAAAGAGTTCATTAATTAATTCTATTAGAGAATATTGCATTGTCATCGGGTCTGAGGTCGCGCGCAAAATTACATACAGGTGAAGCTAATAAAAGCGTGTTAAAAATACTTAAACAGCTGCTGTCAACATGAATCTCTATTGGAGAAAGTTCACGCATTTTTGCGCTAACTTGAAAAGTTTTCGGCGTATGGTAATAAATAAGGTATCAAATTGTTCAGAATTAAATCATGCATAACATATATTTTTTCCAGAAAGTCGAAAATTTTGAAGGTTAAAGGTCCTTAGACACCTTGAAATCACGTCTATATAGGGAGATAGGTCGACGCATCAGCGGAAGTTGAGCCATTTTGGATCGGATTTTTTTATTGTTGTACTGCTAGGGTTACCGCAGCATAGTTTCGGGTTTCGCCAAATTTGCCGAAAATAATATTTTATTTAATAAACAATTCACGTGTGCCGCTAATAATCACTCGCTGTGAACAATCACCAAACGCGATCACTCGCCAGAAAAGGCAGCCACGCAAACATGCGCTCTGGTCCAAAATGGCTGATGCGCCGGCTCGTATATATAGGGGCCTCCGCTTACGTCTTTGGCTCATTTCGAAGGAGCCAAAGACGCCAACATATGTCCCTTATAACATCTGAGGCGTTTTTTTGAGCAATCACGATTGCTTATTGTTCTCACTTGACTGTTTTGATGTGCTATCATTTTATTTTCCCGCCAGCACCCTCTGCAGCATCGCCGTCGACCGGCTCCTCATGATGCTGCTCCTCTAGCGAAAGCCGTCTCCAGGTTGTATCCCTATGCTACACACACGCGCATACATACACAACTACACACACGCACACGCGCGCACACACGAATACATACACCTACACATACACAAACACACTCAAACACATACATACACACGCATACATACAGACACCTACACATACACCTACACACTACTACCCACACACTCATGCCTACACATAACTACCCACACACTCATCACACTCATGCCTACACACAGACACAAACACATATGTCTGCACACAGACACAAACACATATGCCTACACACACATA
The DNA here is from genome assembly GCF_026930045.1 of Uloborus diversus. Lineage (NCBI taxonomy): Eukaryota > Metazoa > Arthropoda > Arachnida > Araneae > Uloboridae > Uloborus > Uloborus diversus. Next base: position 680,514 of record NW_026558098.1, on the reverse strand, counting down.
CACATTCTCCACCACACACATACACTCATACACATACCTCCCCACACACTTATACCTGCACAGACACAAACACACATGCCTACACACACATACACATACCCCCTACACACAAAACACACATACCCCTCACACACATATAAACACACATACCCCTCACACACACATAAACACACATACCCCTCACACACATATAAACACACATACCCCTCACACACACATAAACACACATACCCCCCACACACACATAAACACACATGCCTACATACACACACACACTCCCACCACACACAATCACTCATACACACAACTACCCACACACTCATACCTGCACACAGACACAAACACACGTCTACACACACATACACATACCCCTCACACACACATAAACACATACACCCCCACACACATAAACACACATGCCTACATACACACACACTCGTGATCGCGAAAAACATAATTTGAATTCAAGAGGTCAAATTTCAAATTTGTGCAGGGTTTTCTACTATCTGAAGGTTTTAACTCTGAAAGATTGAACTCGCAATGAATAGCTGTAGCATTGAAACTTTTCTATTTATCAAAATGAGCTGCATTATAATAATATTCCATTAACTCCACTCCAGCGCTACCTTTTGGTCAAAAACCTAACTAAATTAAAATACTTGATCATTAAAAACGGAACCCCCCCGTGTTTCTAACCAACAAACCACATCTGTTATTGTAAATACTTCAATAGTTACTAAGTGGTAACATAGTGGACCATACACGAATAATAAGAGTAGACCGAGCTTTCCCAGACTTGCTGATGAAAAAATGGGTTCATGGATACATCATGTGACGGGTGGGAGGCTTGGCGAAAACTTTGGCAGCAGGGTTGCTAGATGGCAGGATTATCTATAGTTTGGCACTCGACATGTATTTTAAGACGTAATGTGTTTTCGTTATAATTTTTTTTTTTCCAGGTGCAGTGATTGAACTGTTTTTCTTTTAGTTATGCATTATTTTGACATGAGTAATTAGTTTTTGATCACAGTTTTCACTAACTTTTATTTCATTTGGAACTGCTACGTCAGTGTTGGGGTGAACGTAATGGCGTAAACGTTTTGCGTTAACGCAAAAATGTACTAATCGGCATCTTAAATTGAAATTGTGGGTAAAAATCTTACCGTTTGCCGATTCTTTTCGGGCGCTTGCATCTTTAATTGCTTAGAGCGTTATTGAAGTTGACTAAAGAAAATGCGCAGTACTATCTAAACGAAAAACTCACTATATTAACAAATTATTGACAACTAAGAATAACAAATTTACAAATCGGACTCCATAAAAGATCATCTTCCGTGTTCCATCAATTCTATTTATTTTATTTCTGTTGCTAGGATATCCACCAGTCACATGGTTTGATTTATGAGCAGCAAAAGGGTTGCCAAAGCTCGGTCTATTCTTATCATTAGTATATGTATAGACGTTGTCCTTTTCAGCAAGCAATGAATTAAATAGACTCACCACACAAAATGTGAACTAGTCATAATGAAAATGGTCTTAGCTAACAGTATAGGGGGGATCGGAAAGTAATGTCGTTTTTTTAAACAAATACACTTTCAATAGTTTCTATCTTTGAACAAGGATGTAATTGCCCTCGTAATCTACAATCTTTAGCACTGTAGTGCACCTATTTTCGATACTGAACAGATAGAAATTTTCGATAAAAATACCTGGAGTTGTCATTGCGAATACCGTACAAATGTTTAAGCTTTTTTGTCACAGACAGATCGGAATAAAGAGAAATCGGAAGGTGCAATGTCGGGTGAGTATAAAGCCGCCCACCCAGTGAGATCTCGCATCATCTTGTTTCGGGATGACGCCCTTTTCAACCGGCAATTGCACCATTCCATTTCCCTTTTTCCCTATCACTACAAAAGCACTTTCTATGAGACTCACCTGCCTTGCGTTTCAGATCCCATTTCCAGAAGTTTTGCTACAAAAACCAATCGACTTTTATCTCTGCGGGATTAGAAATTGGCGTACTGGATAGCAAAAGGCTGTTGATAACGAGGGTTGATTAACGAGGGCAATAGGGAAGTTTTCGATTTTTCAATTTTATTTTTATATGATAGAGCAACATGTATGAACAACATAGGCGAAAAAACTTTTGCGATACGATAAGTAGTTTTTTTTTAAATTTAATTTTTAAAGTTCAAGCGCTTGTGACGTCAAATGGCACAGGAAGTGACGTCATGCGCCCTTCCGCCGCGGGAGAAGCCGAAGGACGTGCAGTTGGCTTCGAAGACGAAACGTAAGGCTTACCTCCTCGCGTTTCTGGAACATTAAACCTCTCATCCTCTCGGAAATATTCGAATACCATCATTGATGTTACTTGAGGAAGATTATTAGATTGTGCTTTAACGAATATGGCCTCCATAGCGTGTTCAAAAGGATTATTGAATTTCTAAAACATAAAAATATCAGCGCGCTCAAAATGTCCGTAGCGAAAACAAGGGATCTTCGGCGGAAGGCTGCCCATGAGTGCCCTGTGACGTCAGCTCGTGACGTTTCAGAAGAGCGCACTCTTGCGCGTGGATTTTTAAAAATTCATTAAAAATCAACCACGGTGTTTTAAAATTCGGCGACGGTGAATTTTTAAGTTTTGAGGGTCAATTAACAATATCCAATAGTCAAAATAGGAACATTTAATAGGTTGCAACTTCCCTATTGAAATTTTATTTTTTTTGTTTGAAAAGAACGACATTGCTTTCCGGTCCCCTTAGCAACTGAAAGGTGTTGAGTACTGTTGAGTTGAGTACTGACCACGCTGCTGAGATCGACGTTGCACATCCGGCGGTCCGTCCACTCAATCGGCTGCAATCCGGCGATCTTCAGGGTGGCCGAAGACGTCCGGTACAGGAAGTTGAGGAGCCAGTCGCCCCTGCAACACGAATAGGGAAGTTTTCGATTTTTCAATTTTATTTTTATATGATAGAGTAACATGTATGAACATCATAGGTGAAAAAATTTTTGCGATACGATGAGTAGTTTTTTTTAAATTAATTTTTAAAGTTCAAGCGCTTGTGACGTCAAATGGCATAAGAAGTGACGTCATGAGATCTTCCGATAGGGGAGAAGCGAAGGTCACGCATTCGGCTTCGAAGACGAAACGTAAAAGGCTTTCTCCTCGCATTTAACTCCTCGCGTTGCTGGAACATTAAACCTCTCATCCTCTCGGAAATATCCGAATATTATCATTGATGTTACTTGAGGAAGATTACTTAGATTCTGCTTTAACGAATCCGGCCTCCATAGTGTGTTCAAAAGGATGATTGCAGCTGCGGAATCCAGGGGCGGACTGGGTCCCGCAAGAGGGCGTCAACCTTGGCCTCCGAAGGGCGCAAAAAAAGTGCGAAAAGTAAGAAAAAAAGGTGCAGTAAAAAAATAAATAAATAAAATAAAAAAAAGAAAGGGGGAAAAAAACGATGGTGCACAAATTTACGAGTTCAAAAAAAAAAAAGGGGGGGGGGAAGGAAAGTCGCACTGGTTTGTGAGGACAAAAAACAAAATAAAACAAAATAAAAAAAAATGAATTTGAATTTTGTCATCTTAAATTCAAATCATGTTTTTCGCAATCACGAGTGTGTGTGTATATGTAAGCGTGTGTGTTTGCGTGTGGGGGGTATGTGTGTGTGTGTGTGTAGGCATGTGTGTTTGTGTCTGTGTGCAGGCATGAGTGTGTGGGTAGTTGTGTGTATGTGAGTGTGTTTGTGTGTGTATGTGTTTGTGTATGTGTGTAGGTGTATGTATGTGTGTGTAGGTGTATATATGTATGTGTGTGTAGGTGCGTGTATGTATGCGTGTAAGTGTAGGATATTGACGAAACCTGGAGACGGTTTTCGCTAGAAGTGCAGCATCGTGAGGACCCGGTCGACGGTGATGCTGCGGAGGGTGGCGGTGGGAAAAATGATAGGAACGTCAAAAACAGTCAAATGAAAGCAATAAGCAATCGTGATTGCTCAATAAATAAAAATAAATTAAAAAATTACCTTTTTTTAAATAAAAAAGGTGTTCAAGCTTGAGGGCGCATCGGCCCGCGAGCCGATTGTCCGGCCGCCAAGTCCACCCCGGACGGGATCGACTCACAGTTTTTAACCCTTCAGTGGGCGCTCGTATCCGACAGAGAAAAACCACCCACAAGTCATTTCGGTTTATAGCGTTACGGAACGTCCACACTTTCCCCTCCCTTAGATCTACTTTCACAGGATGGCGACAGGAATTGTGAAAAACATTTCCCTGATTAAGTTCACCAAGTTTCCCTGATTTAAGTTGCCAATGATCGTGGTTTCCTGTCTCTTTGCCCAACTTGAAATGAGAGGAGCAAGCACAGATCTTAACCCACAGATCCTAACCTGGGAACGACACGAATAGTGTAATAGAAAAAAATAAATAGGTAGGTCTTGAAAGAAACATTTTCCCCACGGAAGATGATTTGCTCAAGCGGATTTCGAGATATAAGGTCAGTACCTTATGCCTAAGACATAAGGTATAATCAACATTAAAAAAAAGCGTGGAATTTGAAGACCAGGCGAGAAATGGAAGGTACAGTCGACTCCCGCTACAACGCGATTCAAGTTACGCGAAATGGCTATAACGCCAGTTTTTCACGGGAAACGAATTTAAGAGCAAACGCAAATTCCTCGCTCGTATCACGAAAATATTTGGAAAGGGTCCTGGTGTTAAGTATAGGCGTCGTTGTTGATTACTAAATGAGCCGCTCAGAAGCCAATGCGGTCAAGTCCATTTTTTGATATTTTCTGATTTTTGGAAATTTTGATGAAATAAATAATAATCTTCTTAGTTATTAAAGGATTTACTCGTTGGTTACTTTTTTCTAGGTTAGACAGCCCTTTTTTGAACCCTCCAAGAATAACACCAAAGGACCAAGATCTCAGTTTTTTGAATATTTTATTAGACTTAACTCCCAACATGTTGGTGTTTGCAAAAAATATTTAAGTTCAAACAGAATTTTGACGAGGATGATACCTTTCATGTAATTGATATTAAAAAATAAATAAATAAATAAAATACAAAAATAGGTAGGCCAGTAAATTTTAAAAATATAACTCAACCTATATTATATCCTAACGGCAGAACATTTTCAAAAGAAACAAAAAAAGACGTCATATGTTTATTAAAGTATATACCTCCAATTAAACACGACTTTTACAAGACATTAAGGACAACTGGAGATCAAGATTTACATTTGAATACCTCGGAAGATGATGTTTGTTATGATGAATACTCGTAAACATAAAACATATGACAATAAATGTTATTTTATTAATTTTACCTAAATTTCTTGTCGTTTTCAGCTGCCAAAAGGTATAAGTCCTAAAATTTTTAAGATGCTGTCATTATTTCAATAAATACTTACGTTTTTATTAACACATCCTGTACATATCTTGTTTTTTTGCAGAGTTTATACCTTGAAAAAAAGACTTTATACACTTTTCTAATTAAATTAATAAACCAAGAATTTTAAAAACTAATGTATCAAAAAACATTCATTTTCTCAATTTTTGAGTTTTGGACTTAACCGCATTGGCTTCTGAGCGGCTCAAATATTAAATCCATGAATGTACTTTCATCCTTTTATTAGCATCACTGACTATACAAGTTCCCACACCGCACTAGTTCAGTTATATCGCTTGATTTGTATTTACAAATAACCACAACATTTTTCATAATTCGAATTTATTTATCGCATCTACTGTGCAACTGTTATAGTGAAGCGCTTTATTATTTCTATACATTGTACGTACCGTACTGTTTTATTTTATGTCTCTCTCACCTCCTGTGCATCGTAACAGTATTTTATGTTGAATAATGAGAAAATTCAGCTCACATTATGTAAGGAACGGTAATACATACTTGCCAACCTTCGAAGGAAAAAAAAAACAGGAGATTTTACTAGAGGTATATAGGTGATTCACCATCGACATATCCTCGCTACAGAATTATTAAATTATGCTTTTAAGTAACGTGAATACTAAATTTAAAGTGAAATGGGGATTAGTTGCAGATCTAAGCAAATTGGTAGCAGCAAGAAAAATATACTGCAATGGAAAAAACTAAATAATAAGGAGTGAATTTGCTTAAAGTTTCGTACATTCTCCAGTCTCTACCAGAAAAGTAGCTACAAAATGTAATTACTAAAACCCGACAGAAAAAAGGAAATCAATATATAATGAAAATACAATATAAAATAAGTAGGTATAGGGTAGCACATGTTAAAATAACTTCAAACGTTAAAAATAATTGAAATAATTTCAGGATGCAAAAGGATTGAAATCCGCTGCCATTTTCGGCAAAGCACGTGCTTCGTTGAACATGCAATGTGGAAAGCGTCTAAAAAATTAATTTTTACTAAAAGAATTGGAAAAATTCTTATTCCCTGACATTGGTAGACTAGAAAAGGGCGCCATCTATTGAGAAGAAAGTGAAATTTTTGACGATTGACTGAAAAGACTGCAAAAAGGGGATAAAATCGTAAAAAAACGGGAAATCGGGAGATGGAAGCAAAAAACGGGAGTCTCCCGTAAAAAAACAGTAGAGTTGGCAAGTAGTGTAATATATAGTTGAGAAATGGTGTGAAACAGTTTGAGTGGTGTTTAAAAATGGTTAAAATAATTAGGTACGTTAATAAAGAATCCGTATTACATACCCTTTTCCACAAAGCGAAATTTCGACTTACGCGAAAGGTCTTGGAACGCATCCCTCGCGTAAGTCGAGACTCGACTGTACCACGCGATTTTCCCGTTATAAAGACACACAAGTACAGTGCGGCCGTAGCGAGTAGGTTTCCGTCAATCAAGCATGACGTAGGCAGAAAGGAGACCATCACTTTAAAAGAGATAAAGCAGAAGGAAGGACGGATGTCACATTTCAGCGATGTAGATGCATTTCTGTTTGACAAGAGGAAATAATCTTCCACAGCTTTCATTTTTCGACGCCATCATTTAATACTGGGCGGTCATTCCAAGCTCGTCAGCTTGCGAGATCGAGATTCTCGCTCACGTGATCGGGTGTGACGTAGAAATGTCGCAAAGTAGCATTCTAATCTACTCGAACTTATCTTGCGGCTAGGTTCGAGTAGATTAGAATGCTACTTTGCGACATTTCTACATCACAACCAATCACGTGAGCGAGAATCTCGATCTCGCAAGCTGACGAGCTTGGAATGACCGCGCTGATTAAGATTGCAGCCTACTGCTTGAGCCTCATTTTTAATACCATTAAAACGAAATATTCGATTCAGCGAAAAGAATACTCGGTCCCGTTTCAATTGTTGAATTCGACTATAAAGAGTAACATCTAGTCATGGAGTGTCCCTTTGACACGCTATGCAGGTGGATGATCGTGGCGGTGAAATCGGGCGGAACCTCCCATTCCTCACCAAGTCTAAACATTTGGCGCATGGCCTAACATTTCGGCAGATTTTAAGACCTTGTACTGTCGTGGAAAGAAAAAGAGCAGTCACCGCAGAAATGAGTGTTGAGATATTTTAAGAAACGCGTTTTGGATTTAATACTTTCAGTTGTAGTGAAAATGCTGAAAGGTTTGCGCTTTATTTTCAGAGGAAACCGAACGAGCGAGCTTGAGCAAAAGTGCAAAGAAACGAAAAACAATAGCGGGTACACTTCCCATGGTCAATAGGGGCATGAGGGCAAATCATTCTTTCGTCAAAAAACTGTTTCCACGGTACTCACCGGCAGTATCCGTTGACGATGCGTCCGCTGACGACGCGGGAAAGCTCCCTCCAGTGGCGGGGGGCGGCGGACACGGGGGCCCCCAGCAGCACGGCGTCCTCCACGATGCCTGCCGAACCTGAAACACGCAATCCCCAATCAATCATTTGTGACGTCATAAAGACTACGCCTTCTTTTCAAAATCGGGCATTTTAAAAAATAACTGTTGGGAAAAATGAAAGTATGTTCCGGGTCCATGCTATTTTTTTTTACTCATTCTATTCATTTCAGTGACTAAAGTAGCACTTTTGACTAAAGGAAACACCCCATTAACCGCCAAAATGCATCATTTGTGACGTCATCAAGACCACGCCTTGTTTTCAAAATCGGACATTTTAAAAAAAAGTATTAAAAAATAACTGTTGGGGAAAATGAAAGTATGTTCCGGGTCCATGCTATTTTTTTTTACTCATTCTATCAATTTCAGTGACTAAAAGTAGCAATTTTGACTAAACTACCCCATTAACGATTTAAATTGTATTGTTCGGATCCATCGTCATAGCAACGCCATCCATGTGTTGCCGTCAGGTAGCGTTGTTTGCGTACCGGCGGGGGATCACTTTTAGAAGCAAAGATGATAGGCATTTAGTATTGTTACAAATTCTGTAAATAGTAATTATTGCAGTAACGTAACCTGTAAATAGTTTCCCGTCATGAATATACAACCCCTATACATTCGGCTGAAGTATACGATTCCCTATTTCTTTTTTTTTTGTTCATTGATAAAATTTGATAACGGTCTACTATTTTCGAGAAGCGTTTGGAATCTTGTGGAATATTTGAGAGTTCTCTTTCGGTGTGTATAAAAAGCGTTATGCATGATAAAGAGTTTCAGTTTCGATTGAGAATTTGTACTGAGAGTGTACTATCTCTGTTTATTGCGAGGCATTTCGCTGTGTTGTTTTCGTATTTGGAAGTAAATACGTGTGCAACCGTTGAGTTTACGGTGTGGTGTGATATTTGTTTAATTGCTGATGATTCATTTAGCAGTTGTTAACGATTTCTTCTGTACATAGTGTAAATAAAGCTCCTGTGTTTTTATCAAGAACTGTGTCGTCCTTTCAAGAAAGTTGGAAGTCTCGCCGGATCCGTTACAGTATTTAGGAGGCGTTGAAATAATCATGGGGAAACCGGTCTCTTGCAAGGGATAGGCAAGGTTTTTTGCTACAAACTCACCTTTCCGCTTGGCCATCTCCTGCAGGCAGTAGTAGACGACCCTGGCGCCCAGGCTGAACCCGATCAGCGTCACCGGTCGCTTGCCCTGAAACACACACGAACCCGGGTTTAGGACAACAACCAAACAGTAAAATGGAATATTCAGTAAATTACCGCCCAATTAGCCAGGGCTAAAGCAGAAATACGTGAAATACACCGCCAGCTCAGTCATTTCCAGCCGAGGACTGCAGTTTCAAGCTTATTAGCACTCATCAGCCCGGCTGGCGGTCTATTTCACGTATTTCTGCTTTAGCCCTCGCTAATTAGGGCGGTAATTTACTGAATATACCTTGCCTCGCGTTCAATCTTCGAGTTGAACCGAACCATTGCTTCGGTCACTCGTCTGGTCTGTGCTAATTCTGCATTAGCTACCAGTTTGTTTGGCACTCTTGGCTTCCTTAAGAGGCTTTCCATCTCCAGCTCAGCCTATGCCGGGCTGATGAGTGCTAATGAAACTGCAGTCCTCGGCTGGAAATGACTGAGCTGGCCGTGTATTTCAAGTAAAATGGAATTTTTAAAATACAAAGGCTGTTCCCCCCCCCCCCCCCCCAAACTCTGACTGCACGTCATGAAGGCCAGATTTCTCCTTGAACTGTCTTTCTTTCACGAGAAAAGCTCCCGCCGTTAAGTTTGAGCCCGTCTACTGCCATAGAAACGGACTTCGTTCATTTTATGAGAGGGTTAGCGGGAGGGTTTTTTTGACGTCATTTCGCCACTCTTCCTCTAGCCTTGTGCAGTCGCACGGGTTTTTCCAACATTAAGCTTCCCTTGGGAAAAGGAGACGCGTCTCGTTGTTATAGCAACAGACAGGCCAAGACATTTCGGCGGGGGCTTAAGACGGACAATAGAAGAGGAAACCTGGCATCCAGTTCACAGGGTTGCCAACTTAGGGGTTTTCTTCCTAAATTTAGTTGGAAAATTTTAGAATGGGATTTTTTTAGGGGGATAAAATTTTTAGGGGTTAATTTAGGGGTTTAAATTTTAGAGTTTATTAGGTAAAAATGTTCTTCTTTTACCTATGAAAATGCTATTTTCGATTGTTACATGCATTTTTTTACTGACACATACTTTTTGAGCCTTTGTAACCGCTGGTTTTGATCAGAAAGGACATAAAAACGATTTCATTCCACTCAGCAACGAAAAATAGCAATGATCACGTGATCTTTTAATCCCATGTGTGACGTCACCGTTAAAGGACCACGTGACTTTCTGACCTCATTTAGGGGTTTTATGAGTTGAGTTTAGGGGGAAACATTTTTAAGAGTTGGCAACCCTGCCAGTTCAACACGCTATTTCTTGTTGAGCAACAGTCATGTGCATCCACCGATTCTCCCGTCATGTCTGAATGTGCTTGTAGGGGATGGTGCCGTGGAAATTTGGCTTTCAAGTTCAGCTATGTCGATTTTTTTCCTGAAAAAACGGCCTCGAATGAAAGCAAACGATGTGTAACCCCGGCGACGAACATGCGTCCTCTCAACAAATATAAAAACAACGAACGAGACTTATTCTCGTCGTCATGGTCATCTGAAAAACCAGAGCAACGTCGACCCCGGCCAAATAAGCAATGTGCGATTGCTCAAGGGGAAAAAAAAGTTAAAATTTTCAACAAGTACAGAGAGGTTGCACAACTTGTCGCACGAACTGTTCGTGACTGTGTGCACTTTTCTCTTTTCCTCATGCCGGTCACACACGATGAAACTGATCAACCAGTAAAGCATTGGTTCCCAGGAGCGAATCGCCGAGAGGAAAACTTGGTTCTTCTGCGCATGCGAGCCCAAGCTAAATTGACGTCGTGAGTGGCCACGCCGGAATCACTTGACTTGGATTTCAGCATCACGAAGAGTAGCGACGTCAAAGCTCGCTGATTTCGCTTCTAGGAAACCAGAGCTTAAGGGAAATAGGCCCAGAAAAATTGAATCAAAAAATATTTTAGTTGGGTTTAACTGCTTGAAGCATCAGTACGGTGCTCCAAATGTCGAACCGCTCGGCGTTCCTTTTTTTAGGGGATCATCCATGATCCACACCATCGCTATCTGTATGGATACATAGACAGGTTAAGATGCGTGAAACTAAATTAAAGATGGAAAGCTACGCTACTATCCAATACTCACCGTATGATGAATAATCATCATTCATTTCATTACTAGGTTTATGCGATGCAGTTGCTCAATCCAAACAAAACGAGCTGATGTGTGCATCACATAACTTCCTTTTACTCCAATTTAATGTCCTTTCCTTATTATTGGCAATTTTAATGTGGTTCAACAGTTTACTCCCTATCTATCACCAACAAAATTGAAACCAAATTTAAAAATTAAAAAAAAAAAAAAAAAAATCCGCCACATTTGTCGCCAAGTTGGCGACAAAACTTGGCGAGTAAGAGACTGGGATATATCGCCAAGTGTCCGACAAATTATAACACCACTTGAGTTTACATCGAAATTAACAATGTTTTTCCCCCAAAATTGGGCATGAGACCCCCTTAGGAACATCCGAATGCAACCAAAAGGGAAGGTGCACAACGAGGACCCACTAGGAGTCTGCATACCAACTCTCAACTTTCTAGGACATACCGTTCTTGAATTATGCAACATAACATACGCACATAAATACGCACACAGAGACGTCACGAGAAAACGCGTTGTAATTAACTCGGGAATCGTCAAAATGGACATTTCGCGTGTCTGTACGTTCTTAGGCACTTATCCACGTGTGGTCGGGTCGAAAAAAATACTCAACATTCATTCGGGGGTGAGCAAAATGGAAATAAGGTCGATTTTTGAGTGAAATTTGTTTCGCGAATACAATACTTTCTTTTTTGTAAAAGGAAGTAAAAACAAAGTTTTCCTTATTTGTTGACTTACCTGTTGCCTTTGGATGAGGACGTCCGCCAGGTGTCTCCCCACCTCCGCCGATCGTCTGACGCACACGCTCCAGGGGTTGTCGATGACGCCGGCCGCGGCGATCAAGGCGGCGGGCCAGGTGATGGCCGCGATCAGGCCTGCAACGAATCACCTCAAACACTTCAGGACGCATGTAAGCAGCCTTTACTCGGCTAGGGACCACGCAATAGTTCCGGAACTCCTGATTGGCAGCCCACCCAACGCAAGTGAATGAATTCCGTTCCACAAAAAAGTTTTGAATTAACATTGGAATGATTTTATGTATCCCCCCCCCCCATATTTTCAAATAGTGTCTAGAAGCTTGTTTCAAACAAGGAATAAAACAAAAATTAGAGCATGCGAAACGAGCGATAAAGGAGATGGGTGAAGTTTATACGTGGTAGCCAATCAGCAGTCCGCAAATGTTTACATGGTTTCTAGCAAAGTAAAGGATGCATATTTGCCTCCGGGAGTAGGTTCGAGAAAGGAAAATTTCATTTAAGACATATTTTAAATAAATAATTTCATTTCATATTTTTTAAGCACTATAACATGTGCACTATAACATGCACTATAACATGTGTTGTAAGCACAATTAGAGAAACGTACAATCAAGGACACATAAAAGGAGCACTGCACGGGCAATTTTCTAAAAAATGAAGTTCTAAAACACAAGTGTAGGTAGGCCATCTTTGACAACGTTAAGGGAAGGAATTGTTTTCGAATCTCTTTTTTGAAAACTTTTAAGTCTTGAAGTTCCCAAAAAGGCAATTTCAGACGATCTTTGGTAATTTTAGGAGAGTTCCGCTGGGCATTTTGAAAAATTTAAGTCTTATATACGCGGTTGTACACACCTCAGGCTGTGTTATCAGGGGAAGGAATGGGTTCAGTGACTATCCTCCGGTAATTTTTCGAAGCTGAAGCTCCAAAACAACGCAATTTCAGACGACTTTCGATCACGATAGGGAGAGGGGTTCCCGAAACATTCCTCGGAGTTATTTTTTATTATATGTGCTTGTGATTTTGTTAAATTTCGCGCTCATTTCCTTCATTTTTGATCTAAATTGCCGTGGTTTCTGAAACTTTACCTGCGTGTAACCTTTGCTTGCTGTGCACCATTTAAAATAATGCTTATAGGATTGTCGAGTAATTTCGAAAGATATCGCCAAGTTGGCATCTTTTTGGGGGCTTATTTTTGGCGATATATTGCCAAACGTCTTTCAAGCCCGGCGACATTTTGAACCCGACATGGAAAATGTATCCCGAACCTAATAATAGATGGATATCCACGGTAACCTCTGGAATTGAGAAGATTATAATTTTTTATGCGCTCGTATTGACTACTTCCTTTAAAAGAGTAACAAAACTAAGGTGTTTAAGTATGACAGTGGTGTTAAGTATGTTAAGGTGTTAAGTATGTTAAGGTGTTTAAGTAAGGTGTTAAACTCTTCTGAGGGACCGTAGAAGAGCTAGTGGGGAGGGTATAAAACCGCCGAAGAAAGAGTAAGGAATCACTTTCTGATTTTAACCGCTAAACACCAACAGGGGAGTGTACATACTTTTTGACCATCGATTACATGGAAAGGCTGATATCCGGTTTATAGGCGGAAATGGACGTATCTATTAGTTTATAGGGGTGTTAGTTGGTTTGTTACAGATGTGCACTTTTGCCTCTCTATTATTTAGCCTTAGTTTTGTAAAAATGAAAATTTGCTCACAGCAACATTTTTTAAATCTAAAGTATATTCGAACTATATTCTCACGGCAAAAATTGATTGATTTATTTATTCACGCGAAAGATTTGAGCTTACCATTTCGCTTTTACGTTCCTGAATGAAATCAAAATATTTTCTTTAACTTTTTGTTGCTTCCACGGTAGCTATTTTTGTTTTCCCTTATTTTATTTTGGAAAATGCAATAAATGAATAAGGAACTAGTTACATTATAAAAAGCGTTCATCAAAAAATATCATCGCTATTTTCCCTTCCCCCCTGCTAGATTCATTCAGATGGAATCGTCTTTACTTGGCAGATTGCCAAATTACATACAATCCGCGGTCAAACAGTAGCTAGAGGGAAAATATATTTGTAAGTGTTCAATGACAAGGATTCAAAAGCAAATCAGCACGTTATACTGACGCATGCGCACTCTGCAGCACGCTCCGCTTGACATCGACGGCGGTGGGGAGTGTTGGATTCACAGTGCAACACGGTCCAGTTGCCTCCCAGCTTCTGGAGCGGCAGCATCTGCTTTTACAGTAGCCCCTATACGGTGGTGCGTGACACGGCGGTATGGAAAGTTCGTCACAGCAGCACTATGCGATCAAATTTTGCTTCTAGTTTCCTTCTGAAACTTCACAATGCTTCATTAGGCGTTTTTGACTGAGTGTCTGTCTTATTCGCAAATCAAAAAGTGGCAAAAGGCCTTTTGTGAGGGCCGGTAAGAGGTGGCTGACGAACCCCCTTACGGACGCCCGTACTGACATGAATGTGCAGCGACTGAGTGAATGTTTGAACACGGACCGGCGTTTGAGTCTCTATTAAGGAGCAGAAGCACTGGACTTATCGGAGACAACGGTGCAACGCATTGTTGCACAAGCGGAAAGTCTGCGCGAAACTTGTGCCGAGAGTTCTGATTGAAGAAGGTCTAAATCAACGTTTCTGTGGAGCTCCAATCTCCCTACAGTCCGGACTCGTCACCTCCTGACTTCTTCCTGTCTCCACGATTAAAATCAGCGCAGAAAAAAAATAATTTGAATTTTGACATCTTGAATTCAAATTATGTTTTTCGCAATCACGAGTATGTGTATGTAAGCGTGAGTGTTTGAGTGTGGGGGGGGGGGATGTGTGTAGGGGGTATGTGTATGTGTGTAGGCATTGTGTTTGTGTCTGTGCGCTGTAGTTGTATATGTATGCGCGTGTATGTATGTGCGCATGTGTGTATGTGTGCGTGTGTGTATGTGTGCTTGTGTGTATGTGTGCTTGTGTGTATGTGTGCGTGTGTGTATGTGTGCGTGTGTGTGTATGTGTGCGAGTGTGTGTAGTTGTGTATGTATGCGCGTCTGTGTAGGACATGGATGCAACCTGGAGACGGCTTTCGCTGTAGGAGCAGCATCGTGAGGACCCAGTGGACGGTGATGCTGCGGAGGGTGCTGGCGGGAAAATAAAATGATAGCACGCCAAAACAGTCAAGTGAGAACAATAAGCAATCGTGATTGCTCAAAAAAAAAAAAAAAATCGTTTTGAATTTATCGAGAATATCCCAGCAAACGTCAAAGCAATCCCGGCATAAATCCCGAAACAGGATTTCAGGGATGCCATTGAGTCCTGGAGAAGCCGCCGACAGAAGTGCATTGATGCAGGAGGTGCTTATTTTGAAAAGTATTAGTCAGTTGCACCGTTCAGCTCAATAAATCTGTCTTTTTAAACGAAGGCTCGTAACTTTTGAATCCTACCCGGTACATGTTCTTTAAACTTCAAGTAGGGTAACACCCCCAGTAATGGGCAGGTCACCAGTGATTGGCACTTCAAACAAAAATGTCCTAAAATAAGATTCGAATCTAATCTTTTAAAAGTAGGAGGCTATATACGAACTGAGTGTACATTTACTTTAAATATTGTAACGGATCCGGCGAGACTTCCAACTTTCTTGAAAGGACGACACTGTTCTTGATTAAAAATACAGGAAATTTATTTACACTATGTACAGGAAAGAGCGTCAACAACTGCTAAATGAATCATCAGCAATTGAGCAAATATCACTCGACACCGTAAACTCGACGGTGACACACGTATTTATATCCGAATACGAAAAACAACACACAGCGAAATGCCTCGCAATAAGCAGAGCTGATACACTCTCAGTGCAAATTCTCAACCGAGACTGAGACTTTTTATCATGCGGCACGGCTATTTATAGACATCGAAAGAGAACTCTCAAATATTCCACAAGATTCCAAATGCTTCTCGAAAATCGCAGACCGTTATTTTATTTCTTCTTTTTATTCATTCACGAATCTTATCAATGAAAAATAGGGGGACCATATACTTCAACGGAATGTATAGGGGCTGTATATTCATTACGGAAACTATTTACAGGTTGCGTTACTACAATAATTACTATTTACAGGATTTGTAACAATATTATAACTTCAATACAGGTTACTAAATGGTAGCAGTGCATAGGAAAGAGAAACAAATGTGGCTATTGTCAAATCAGCCATTTTTATTGCAAAAGCTCCTTCTCTGGCTTAAGGGAAGCATGCACAATTTGCATGTAATATAAAAGTGAAAAATAAATCGATTTTCCAGTTCTATTAACATGTGCTAATTACTGGATCACAAGGTGTCATACACTGGGGTATCAGGTGCCAATGACTGGTGATTTTGGTAATTTTTTATACATATATTTCTATAAAAATAACTGCTCAAATATTTTGGCTTTTAGTAAACTAAATAGTTAAGTATTGCAGAACGGATAAACTGTGATAAACGAGGGTAAACTACATATTTGTGAATAAATTTCCCGCGCTTTCGCAAGAACAGTGTCGTCATTAAAAGAATATATTAAGTGTGTTGGACTCGTAAAAATGGAATTACAGTGAAGCACCGTTTATACGTTTCTCTTTTATACGTTTTTATCGATTACATACGTTTTTAAAATTGGTCCCTGCAGAGTCTAATACACATTAACCTGTACCTATTATACGTTTTTTCATTAGTACGCTTTTTTTCGTACAGTCCCTTTAAAAACGAATAAAAGGTGCTTCACTGTATATGCTGTATTTCAATCACGTATATCTCGAAAACTGGGTCAGTTACGAAAAATAAGACCCCCCCCCCACATCGGTATCGGAACCCTCGACCTATTTAAGATCGGGGGCGTGCACAGAAAGTTTGGGGCTCGTCAAAAATGAACTCTACGGGCCCCATCATACTGTTCAACCATACATATATTTCATCCCCCATTTTAAAAGTCTCGGGGCTCCTTCATGCTCGGCCCCAAGCCAACAGGTGTCCCTCCCCCGTTTACGATAACCACGATTCACTCATCATTTTGAGCAGCGCATAACGAACAGGAGAGCAAAAGTTATTACAACGCCGACAGAGGGCGCGCGAAATAGACTCCGATAAACGAACTCTCGTCGACAGAGACTTTGAGAACAAAAACAAATCACAGGGTTGCCAACTTGGGGGTATTCCCCCTAAATTTAGGGGGAAAATTTCAGAATGTGATTTTTTTAGGGGGATAAAAGGTTTAGGGGTAAATTTAGGGGTTTTAATTTTAGGGTTTTATCAGGTAAAAATGCCTTTCTTTTACCTTTGGAAACGTAATTTTTCGATTGTTTCATTCATTTTTTTACTTATATAATCTTTTTTTTGACCTTTTATAGTCCATGGTTTTCATCAGAAATGTCATAAAAGTGATACAAATGCCTTTACTCACTCAGCAGCGAAAAATAGCGATGGTCACGTGACCTTTCAATCCCATGTGTGACGTCACAGTCAAAGGATCACGTGACTTTCTGACGTCATTTAGGGGTTTTATGAGTTGAGTATAGGGGGAAACGTTTTTAGGAGTTGGCAAAACCCTGACTGTGAGCGTCGGAGTGAAGTGTTTCGATGAAAATATGACGTTAGTTTTGTAAATATGTACGTAGCATAGACTAATAATAAGAATAGACCGAGCTATGGCAACTCTTTTGCTGCTCATAAACCAAACCATGTGACTGGTGGATATCCTAGCAACAGAAATAAAATAAATAGAATTGATGGAACACGGAAGAATGATCTTTTATGGAGTCCGATTTGTAAATTTGTTATTCTTAGTTGTCAATATTTTGTTAATATAGTGAGCTTTTCGTTTAGATAGTACTGTGCATTTTCTTTAGTCCATTTCAATGACTCCCTAAGCAATTAAAGATGCAAGCGCCCAAAAAGAATCGGCAAAGGTAAGATTTTTACCTACAATTTCAATTTAAGATACCGATGAGTACATTTTTGCGTTAACGCAAAACGTTTACGCCAACGCCGACGTAGCAGTTCCGAATGAAATAAAAGTGACTGAAAACTGTGATCAAAAACTAATTACTAATGTCAAAATAATGTATAACTTAAAGAAAAACAGTTCAATCTCAGCACCTGGAAATGAATTATAATGAAAACACATTACGTCTTAAAATACATGTCGAGTGCCAAACTATAGATAATGCTGCCATCTAGCAACCATGCTGCCAAAGTCTTCGCCAAGCCCTTCCACCAGTCACATGATGCATCTATGAACCCATTTTCTTCATCATCAAGAATGAGAAAGCTCGGTCTATTCTTATTATTAGTCTATGGTACGTAGTAAGATGCAATCAGTTGAGTGTGAGTTATTAACCCCTTCAGACCTGGTATCCGGTACACCGGACATACACTTTAAACAGCTGCTAATCATTTAATAATTGATTTAACTAGTTGATTTTTTTTTGTAGTTGACTCTTTACATTCTGCTTATTATAATCTCTGAAATAATTTTTCGTTTTGGGATTGACAACACTGACGTATAAGGATTGAGAGATAGAGAGTGGCTCATTTTTCCAACCATGATTTTCATCTGGAAAGCGAGGTTTTTTCCTGATTTTTTTTTTTAAATACATAATCTTTAATTCATCGTTTCAAACGCTTATATTATGTTTTATGATTGTTTGTAGAACATTTTATAATGAAGTTGGTTCGGTATTTTATCGTTTTTGTACATAATTTGTATATTGTTTTGTATATTGTTGTTTTGTTTTTGTATATAATATGTATTTTGTATATAATATGTATAAATTTGTTCCGGACTTATATTTTTGAAATATTGATTTAAAAAATATAAGTTTGGAATATTGGACGTGCCATAACCCTTTTAATTTTTCTCCTACAAACTCAAAATGTTCTCTATAAGATACCCTTTACCATAGTACACTGTGTACCAAATATCAACATTTTTGGTCCAATATTTCATAATTGCGACTGAAGGAATTAAAACACATGTGCTGTCTTCCATAGTTAGTAGCATTTCTGCACCCGCAAGTTGATCAAGACCCACTGAATTTATTTATTCCACCGCGAAGAATCATTAGCAAAGAAGCCTAATGGATAAGCAACTTGTTCTTACCTCATTATAATTTAGGATAGTAATGTTTGACCGCGGATTGCATGTAATTTGGCAATCTGCCAAGTAAAGACGATTCCATCTGGATGAATCCGGCAGGGGAGAAGGGAAAATAGCGAAGGGATATTGACACACGCGTTTTATAATGTTACTAGTGCTTTATTCATTTATTGCATTCTCTAAAATAAAATCAGGGAAAACAAAAATAGTTACCATGGAAACAAAAAAAAGAAAAGATTTTCATTTCTTCAGGAATGTAAAAGCAAAATGGTGAGCTCAAAACTTTGTTGCGAATAAATAAATCAATTCATTTTCGCCGTGAGAATATGGATCGAATATACTTTAGATTAAAAAAATGTTGCTGAGAGAGCACATTTTCATTTTTACAAAACTAAGGCTAAATAATAGAGAGGCAAAAGTGCACATGGGCCGTGGTAGCCCGATCGGTAGAGTGTCGGATTCGGGGTCGGAGGGTCCCGAGTTCGAACCCCGACGGTCGAAGACCCACCGTCGTCATTAAAGGGGACTGGGCGAGACGTTAAATAGGCTCGTGGTCTCAATGTCCTCCAAGTGAAACGATACCTCTGGGGGTGCTAGCACCAGGTAGCTATCAGCTCCTGGACTAGTTCTAAATTCACATTAACTGTTAGATCCGGTGATGGTGCCGCCATCTATCGGTATAAAAAATAATGGAGGCAAGGCGCTTAGTATGCAGTCCTCGACATAAATACAGTTGTAGTCAGTTGTGAATCGGAAATCGGAAAAGTGCTCATCTGAAACGAACCAACTAACACCCCTATAAAGTAATAGATACGCCCATTTCCGCCCATAAATCGGATATTAGCCTTTCCATGCAATCGCTGATCAGACAGTATTCTGCAACATATTTAGAGGAGGTTGCGTTTGATAAAGAAGATAAAAGATAAAATTTATTAACAGACAAAATACACATACATAACAGTAAGCAAAATTAAAAAAGTAAAGTTAAAAAACATACAAATTATAAAACATAAATTACAAACTTCATAACAAAACATTAAGAAAATCTTGACTATAGTTCAACACGAGTTAGTATTAAATTCAACACTAAAGAGCGCCAAAGCCAATGTCCGCAGTGTTTTTTAATTGGTTTCGTATGGAGTACAAACACAAATATGTATTAACAGTAATATTTACAAATTAATTTTACACAAGTAGTAAAAATTTTACACAGAACAATTATTGGACTGTTTGACTCCAGGAAAAAAAAACACAATAAAGGACGTACCGGAGAGGATGGTGTACTTGAGTGCCTCTTGCGCTGCGAAGCTGAGCGCGAAGCTGAACAGGTAGTCCATGGCCCGTCCCAGCTGCAACAGGTAGCTGGACTCGTAGCGCAGGCAGTACTGCTCACGGGAGTGCAACAGGCTCAGCCAAGGGTCCGAGAACGACTCTGCAAAACATACATCAACCCCAAGGGGAGGGTGATT
Source organism: Uloborus diversus (assembly GCF_026930045.1). NCBI lineage: Eukaryota > Metazoa > Arthropoda > Arachnida > Araneae > Uloboridae > Uloborus > Uloborus diversus. Next base: position 660,018 of record NW_026558098.1, on the reverse strand, counting down.
TCATAGTTTAACGCATCATTTTAAACTAAAATACAGTCAAATCCCGACTTACGCGAGGGATGCGTTCCAAGACTTTTCGGGTAGCATATAAGCTACCTTTACTCCTGTTCGGTCATAGGAAAATTTCAGGAACTCTCATTGGCTTATTCGAGTGTCAATCAAAGCTTCAAAGCTGTGACGTACTGCAATGTTGCTATTCCTCTCTCGCAGTGTTTCATGTTCATTAAATATCATTAAGAATACGAAAAACTGCGGAATTCGCTTTTCCATCAACAAAATAATTCACCGTGAGAATTATTTTAAAAATAACCTCAATTTAAATTAAAACGATGTCGTAAAACATACATTTTTTGCTTAAAGATGGCGCCACCTATTTTTATTTCGAAGCATAGCTTCTCAATAAAAGCTTTCATTTGTTTGGCAAAGGATGAAATTGATTGGAAATAATAATGCTGCTTTTGTCAGCAACATTCAATTAAAGATCTCATTTGCAAATGCTTATTCGTATTTAGCAGATTACAAACATGAAACACTGCGAGAGAGGAGTAGCAACATTGCAGTACGTCACAGCTTTGAAGCTTTGATTGACACTCGAATAAGCCAATGAGAGTTCCTGAAATTTTCCTATGACCGAACAGGAGTAAAGGTAGCTTATATGCCCTCGGGTAAGCCGAAATTTCGCGTTGTGTAAAAAGGGTATGAGTAAATTTTTTTATAAACATACCTAATTACTTTAGACACTTGTTAACACCACCTCAAACTGTTTTAAACCGTTCTTTAATTAAACTTTACCGTTTCTTACATAAAGAACTGAATTTTCACTTGTATTTCTAAAAATTACCGTTTTAATCAACATTAAACACTGTCTCGATGTACAAAATCAGTGATCAACGTGAAAGATACATAAAATAAACCAGTACTGTACATACAGTATGGTGTAGTAATAAAATGAACTATAATAATACTGTACAGCAGATCCAGTAATGATATTTGTAACTTTGAAAAATGAAGATGTTGATGATTTTTGATTTATGTTGCGTAATCAAATCGTTATTCTAATATACTTTCAAATGCAGTTGCTCCGCTTGTTCTTTTAAAACTTTACCGTCTGTATGGCATCACCCCTCTTCCTGGTTTCTTTAATCTTTATCTTTATTACTAATAATAAAGCTGAATGTCCTTCTGTCTGTCCGGATCTCTGTCTGTCAGGATGTCTGTGACGCGCATAACGTCTAGATCGTTCGGCCGATTTTCATGAAATTTGGCACAAAGTTAATTTGTAGCATGGGGGTGTGCACCACGAAGCGATTTTTCAAAGACTCGATGTGGTTCCTTTTCTATTCCAATTTTAAGACCCAAACTATCATAAGATGGACGAGTAAATTACGAAATGATCATAACGTGGAACCGTAACAAGCCAATGGGCGAGATACGAAATTGTCATAACGTGGAACCGTAACGTGGGTACAAGCCAATTGGCGAGAAAATTCATCACACATTATTTGTAGATATACAGGCGAACCAAAAGACCTTTTAATTTTTCTATTACGGGCAAAGCCGTGCGGGTACCACTAGTTCTCAATACAAGAGCAGCTTCCATTTTCATAATGTTTGCATTCTGCTTCGACACTAACCGGCGAACTCTTACGGATTTCCTTTTCTTGACTTTTAATTATACATATGGAACATTCATTCACACCTACGTGTCGTGCTACCTTCGACGCACTTTTTAGTTGTTCAAGCACATTGAAAACCTTTATCTTTTCTATAATTGTTAGAAACTTTCTCTTTTTCTTTCTGTCTTCACAAACTTTGGGGCCGTGGTAGCCCGATCGGTAGAGTGTAGGATTCGGGGCCGGAGGGTCCCGAGTTCGAACCTCGACGGTCGAAGATCCACCGTCGTCATTAAAGGGGACTGGGCGACGTTAAATAGGCTCGTGGTCTCAATGTCCTCCAAGTGAAACGATACCTCTGGTTAGCAATAGAAGTCTCCATGATTAGTGCTGCGAAGAGGTTTGTTGTTTCAGAAGCAGTTTAGTCTCTCAGATATGCTTACATATACGCCAGAAAGTATCATCCAACCTCTTCGCAGCACTATTCATGGAAACTTTTATTGCGATTACAGCGTGCAGTGCCACCTGTTGGCAGTTTTTAAAACTAATTTCCGGATTCCTGTTCCGTATAATTGCGCGTAGCGTGCAGCGCCACCTGTTGGCAGTTTTTTAAACTAATTTCCGTATTCCTGTTCCGTATAATTGCAGTAGAAGTCTTCATAAATAGCGCTGTGAAATTACAGCGTGCAGCGCCACCTGTTGGCAGTTTTTAAAACTAATTTCCGTATTCCTGTTCCGTATAATTGCAATAGAAGTCTCCATAAATAGCGCTGTGAAGAGGTTTGTTGTTTCAGAAGCAGTTTAGTCTTTCAGATATGCTTACATATACGCTAGAAATGATCGTCCAGACTCTTCGCAGCACTATTTATAGACTTCTATTGCAATTATATTGCGCAGCGCCACCTGTTGGCAAGTTTTATAAACTAATTTCCGTATTCCTGTATATGATTTTTATGGGTTTCACAATAAACATACCGTTTATTTTATTCCAATATCGTCCTTTGTTTTCGATATATTTAATTTTGAAACCAGGGAGTCCTTTGCTGGACACCCGGTATATAGCCTATAGCAGCGTTTCTTAAATTGCGTTCCGCGGAACCCAGGGGTTCCATAGAGAGCAATCAAGGGTTCCACGTTTTCCTTTTAAATTCAAAAGTCACCTAAAAAAAATTCGATTGAGACAAGCTCTAAGAAGAGCATTCAGTCAGTATTTTCGAAATAAGTAGCAGAGAAAACATAAAAATGAATTGGAGATTAAAAACTCAATTGTCGTCAATGTATTCGACCTGTGCCTATCTCAGCAAAAGTAAAAAATACGAAGTTTTTACAAAAATGATATTGATGTAAAAGTTTTTAAAAAAAAGGTTACTTTGTGATGACAACCCGTATCAATTGGAATATTTTTCGCATTTAATGTTACATTCAAACTATACTCTTGAAGATAAACCAGGGGTTCCGCGAAAAAAGTGGGTATTAAAAAGAGTTCCACTTCTTTACTAATAATAAAGCTGAAAGTCTGTCAGGATGTCTGTGACGCGCATAGCGCCTAGACCGTTCGGCCGATTTTCATGAAATTTAGCACGAAGTTAGTTTGTAGTATGGGGGTGTGCACCTCGAAGCGATGTTTCGAAAATTCGACGTGGTTCTTTTTCTATTCCAATTCCAAGAACAAAATTCTCACAAGATGGACGAGTCAATGACGAAATTATCATGACGTGAAACCGCAACCAAGCCAATTGGCGAGAAAATTCACCATACATTATATGTAAATATACAGGCGAACCAAAAGACCTTTTAATTTTCTACTACGGGCAAAGCCGTTCGGGTACCACTAGTATCAAATAAATTAAGAAATGTTGGCCTATAGCCTTCCTCAATGAAAGGACTATTCAACACAAACAGACTTTTTCCATTTGAACCAGTACTTCCTGAGATTAGCGCGTTCTAACTAACAAACAAACTCTTCAGCTTTATATTCTTAGTCTAGATTTAAAGTGAATGGGTGCCACCTTTTGATAAAACGCGTCTGAATCTAATTTAGAAGAAGAAAGTTCTTCGCAACAAAAACGCCTTTACGCGAAAAAAAATACTGTGCAGTTAATAATGGATCAATCCTTAAATGGATACCCAAAGTTCTTGGCAATGTTCTGTTCTCTGGTAAAATGCAAAATGTTTGAGAAAAAAGCAAAAATTGAGTCGGATGGGGCATTTTAAAATTTTTATTTTAAATTTCAACCTTTTTAATTTTTATTAAATTTTTATTTCGTTGCTTTTTTTTGCTTAATACTTCGCATACTAATAAACTTACTAACTTTTATGCCCAGTTTCACATTTCAAAATTAATAAATAAAAGAAAAAGCTTTCAAGGTCCACCGACCCCTTAAAGTGACTGGGTGGCACTTTTTAATAGAACGTGTCTGAACCTATTTTAGAAGAATAGAGGGATGTCCGCTCACCTTCTTCGGCCAGCCATCCAGAGACGGCCAGGGCCAGGTGCAGGTGCCGCCCCTCCGTCAGGGGGTCGAAGGCGAATTCCTCGATGCCGCCAACGCGCTTCTGCATCTTGTAGCCTGCAACAACACAAAGGATCCGTCATTTGCCCTCGTGCCCCCGTCATCGAGCCTCGAAGTCATTTTGAGGAAAAAATCGCCAAAGTGAACGAGTTTCGGGTGTCCCACCGCTATGGTGCTGCACCTAAAGATCTGTTCCCATGGCAACAACATATGCAGAATATTAAGGGGGGGGGGGGGGCTCAGATACGTTCCCCATGGTTTAGCAAAATATTTTCGCCATGGAAACCGATTTCAGTACAGATTAGAGACATTAAAATTTGACATTTTTAATAATTTAATTCATTGATGGCTAGAAAAGAAATGCTTTTACATTTTTGCAAAGAAAATAGTGCTTTAAGCTTGGAAGTTCTCATTTCTGGGGGGGGGGGGGGAGGCGGCTCAATCCTCCACTTCCCTCCTCTTAATGGGTGGCTCACAATGGATCCTCCAATCCAGCAACTGCCTCCAATGGATCCTTGGCTCACAATGGATCCGTTTTTTAGGATAGGTAATTTACGATAGTACTGTTTGAGCGCGGATTGTATGTAATTTGGCAATCTGCCAAGTAAAGACCATTCTATCCACGGTTGCCAGACGTCCCGGATTTCAAGGGACAGTCCCGTATTTTGAAAGTGTCCCGCGTCTCGGGGAACTTCCATACGGGACGGCTAAAGTCCCGTATTCTATACTCAATTCAGCGAGAGCTGATAGAGGAAGTAAACAAAGAGGGTTACTACTTTCATGACTTACTCGCCCGATTGGCAATGCTGTTCGCATTGAAAGCGCGGACATTTCGCGTATCTGATTGGCGCTGTTTTCAATCATCCCACCGCCAAGCAGACAGCGGTAACGCCAATTGTCACGTTGCTTTGTTTACGTCCACTATCAGCTCTCGCTAAATGGAGTATAGCTTTACAATATTTTACAAAACGAGGCATTATTTTGAGGAAAAAAATTTAGTAAAGCAAAAAATGTGAAAAAAAAAAGAACAAAAAGAAAATCATGTGACAGCAAACGCAAAAATTATTTTCGTTTCAATTTGTTTTTTGCTTTGGCATGAACGGCAGACCAATGATTACTTCCTCTTTGCTCATTGACTAATGTTGGAAATATACCCCTGCGCATGCGTCGGCAATCGCAATGAAAACGATTTTTAACACGCTTTTATTAGCTTCACCTGTATGTATGTATGTATGTATCTTGTAATGGAATCTTGCAGCTCAAATTTCGCCCACTTCCTGCGATCGGATTCTTTTGAAATTTGGCACGCGACCTCAGACCCGATGACAATGCAATACTCTATAATCAAATTAATTAATTAACCCTTTTAATTGTTAGTTTTCTCCAATTTTAATCAATATTTTGGCATAAATCCAACAATGTGAAAAAGAAAAAATTTAAAAAAATACATCAAAAATTGCTCGCAAAAATTATTTAAAAATATCTACAAAAACCTTTCATTTTTCTGCATCAGACAAAATGTGTTCCAATGTTCCAAGGTAATTAGAACATGAAATATAATTGTTTTTAACTAACTTCAAGCCAAAATTTAGGTGAGCTTTCAATTGGAAATTCATTGCTGATCAGACTATTGTTGAACAAAACTTTTATTCAAATGCATCTCAAATTTTCCAAGTAATGTAGATATGATTTCCGCAAACATACATCGATGACTCACAGTAGCTTCCCATCGGGGTGCCCTTGTCTTAACTTTATGATATTACCTCGCACTCGTTTTATAAATAATTTCGTCACCTGATAATTCTCCAACATAAGACTAAAAAGCAGAAAAATAAAATAATAGTTTAAAAAACTAAAAAAACACGCTTTCGTAGCAAAATGAACTAAAAAGTGAAAAATAATCTTTGGATGATAGTAGTTGACCCATCACTTAATTTTAATGTAATACGAAAAAGCGTGGGGGGCTTCTCATCAGTTGTCTTGAATTTCTTCCTTTTGTTGTCCAAGCAAAAATGTAAATAGACAGCACCCCACGCTTTTTTGTATTACATTAAAATTAAGTGATGGGTCAACTACTATCATCCAAAGATTATTTTTCACTTTTTAGTTCATTTTGCTACGGAAGCGTGTTTTTTTAGTTTTTTAAACTATTATTTTATTATACTTTGATCGGCGACATTTTGTAAAGTTTAATGCTTTGATACGATTGAATTTCTAAAATTTTTCATAAGAAACATTTTACGTCGGAAAGCACCCCTTAAAAATACACCATATCCAGTAATTGCCCTCAGCCTGAAAAAATCCCCTCCCCGCCCGCTTTCACTCTTAGAAGCCTGTCCCGTATTACGGTTCAGGAGGATACGATAAAATTTTCGTACTGTTACAAATTCTGTAAATAGTAATTATTGTAGTAACGTAACCTGTAAATAGTTTCCCGTAATGAATATACAACCCCCTTTTCATTCTGCTAAAGTAAACGACCCCCTATTTCCTTTTCTTTTCATTGATAAAATTTGATAACGGTCTACGCATTTCGGGAAGCCAAAAGAATGTTGTGGAATATTTGAGAGATTTCTTTTGATGTTTATAAAGGCGTCCCACGTGATAAACAGTGGAGTTTCGATTGAGATTTCGAACTGAGAGCATTTTTGCTCTGTTTATTGCGAGGCATTTCGCTGTGTTGTTTTCGTATTTGGAAGTAAATACGTGTGTAAACGTTGAGTTTACGGTGTTGTGTGATAATTGCTTAATTGCTGATGAATAATTTAGCAGTTGTTGACGATCTTTCCTGTTCATAGTGTAAATAAATTTCCTGTGCTGTTATCAAGAACTGTGTTTTCATTTCAAGAAAGTGGAAGTCGCACCGAATCCGTTACAGTACTGTTGAGGTGTGTACTGTTTGACAGCGGATTGTATGTAATTTGGCAATCTGCCAAGTAAAGACGATTCCATCTGGATGAATATAGCAGGGGAGAAGGGAAAATAACGATGGGATCTTGATGCACGCGTTTTATGATGTCACTAGTGCCTTATTCATTAATTGCATTCTCAAAAATAAAATGAGGGAAAACAAAAATAGTTACCATCGAAACAACAAAAAGAAAATAAAAGATTTTCACTTCGTTCAGGAACGAAATGAAAATACGACAGTATTCGAACTAGTGATTTTCCGGATATCCGTATCCGTATCCGCGGATATCCGAAGAAAAATGAAGATCTGTATCCGTATCCGTATCCGTTACTTTTTTGACGGATCTTAAACGGATCTTTTCTATTCTAAAAATATTTAAGTATTTGAATAAAAGACTCTTAAATTCCGTTTAAATTAGGTTTTATTCCCCTATTTAAATTATAAGGTATCATTTCAGACGCCAACGGCCCTCCGAGACATGTTTTTTTTTTAATTTTTAGTTTAATATTAGTTTTTGTTATTGATATGGGGTTTCTGTTTTTCTTCATTTTATTTTTTCTCGGCATCCTTAAAAAAAAAGTGAGACAAAATTCTCTATTTACTGTTTGTAAAGGTGTTCCTGTCTCTGTTATTCCGTCGGTTCGGTCGGAGTAATCTGGATGGAATGGGTCAGCGCTGCATTTATGCTGAAATAAAATGCGAAAAATTATTTCTAGCCTATCAAGTAGCAGCTTTACACTCTTGCTCCTGTATCCAACAGCTACCGAGCAAGATAGAAATAATTTTTCACATTTTATTTAAGCATTAATGCTGCGCTGACCCGATCCTTCCAACTCTCCATCCATTTTAACGGAGATTTCTTCAGAGAGTAAATCATAGTCTTTATTATATTTTCGCCGCAGGTTACATTTTTTGAAGAAACAGTGTTATTATAGTGACGGGAATACCTTCCGTAATAAATTTTACACTGGGATAGTTCACTTGAGCAAAAACATTTTGAGATCCGTATCCGTATCCGTATCCGCGGACCTTGACACTAATGATCCGGATCCGTATCCGCGGATCTGCTTTTTTAACGATCCGGCACATCACTAATTCGAACTGAAAGTGCAACAATATGTAAATTACCTAGGCGGCGTAGTTGTTTTTCTACGGATATAAGCATGGACTCTAGAGTTGGAAAGGTGCTCAGTTGATTTGATGGTCAAATTGACGAGAGAAAAAGATGGTCAAATGTATTTGTTAGATTTATTCAACAGCTCAGTGAGCATATTTTTTGTTTTTGAATGTAACATAAACCAATAAATGGTTTTTAACTTAATGTCTCTTGCTTTCACTGTTAAAAATTCAGGAAGATTTTCTGGTAATTGTTACTGTAAAATTGCATCGCCGACGCATCGCTGATTTTTACGGTAATTTATACCAGAGAAATAAGCGATCCCAGCGCCAACTGGTTGCTGTGGCCTACCGAGGGAACCGTAAAATTTTACAGTAACATTTGATTTTTACGGTAATAGTTACTGGCAACATGGATGCCAGTAACAATTACCGTAAATTTTCCGGAACATTTTTAACAGTGTTGCTACTCTGTTATACACCAAAATATTATAATATGAGCAAAATGGTAAGCTCAAAACTTAGTTGTGAATAAGTAAATCAATTCATTTTTGCCGTGGGAATATGGATCGAATCTACTTTAGATTAAAAAAATGTTGCTGAGAGCAAATTTTCATTTTTACAAAAGTAATGCTAAATATTACAGAGGCAAAAGTGCACACCTGTAGCAAACCCACTAACAGCCCTATAAACTAATAGATATGTCTATTTCCGCTTATAAACTAATAGATATGTCTATTTCCGCTTATAAACCGGATATTAGCCTTTTCATGTTATCGATGGTCAGAAGGTTGGGACAATTTCCTTGATCCTTGTTTCGAAATTCTTCTCTTTCTGCTTTATGGAGAGAAAAATATACTGTCTTTTGCAGCTTGCTGCATGAGATATGTTTTTAGTTTCCAGGCCATCTAAAGCATTTGAAAAAGTAAGTTTTAATGGGAGTTTCACTATCGCTTTCAGCATCAGAATCACTATTCGTTGGTTGCCCCCTCGCAATCGCTCGTCAAAAATTGCTGATTGCAAAAGCAAAAAAAGTCCTTTTCTGCTTCGGACAATATCGATGTAATATTTAGAAAACAATCCTATATTTCCTAACTCAAATGAAAAAAAAAAAAACTTTTGGCTCTTAAAATAATTCGTAATTTCGGTGTTTATTATTCCGCAAATAGGGGGTTTTGCATTTATTTTAGTCGGGGGAAAAACAAAAATATGTTAAATAGCGAAATTCGTTAAAAAGGGGTCCGACTGTATTTCATTCATTCTATTAAAGTGGAAAATAAAATAAGCTCTTCTTCGGTAACATACGTTAAAATATTTACCCCTGATAATGGGGTTGTTTTCCTCAGTCAAAAGTAGTACTTTTAGTCTCTAAAATTGATAGAATAAGCAAAAAAAAAAAAAAAAAAAAACATGGACCCAGAAAATACATTCATTTTCCCCAATAGTTATTTTTTAATTAATTTTTTGAAATGTCCGATTTTTCAAACAAGGCGTTGTCTTGATGACGTCACAAATGATGCAAATTTGCGCATCTTTCTACCACGCTGCCACGTTATGATAATCAAGAAGCGAATTAAAAATTGCTCTCTACGCTTGCTATCTACGCTATCGTTGCCAATACACGTGAGTAAAGATGCAAATTAAATATTTTTCATTTCATCATTTGTGATGTCATCGGCAGACGCGTAAACAATTGAAGCGCACAGATTTGAGTAATTTTTTTAAAAATATTAAACTTAAACAAATTATTTAAAACATGGTTAGATCCTATGCTTTTAAGCATGCTCTTCCAAAAAAAAAATTGAATTTTGACAACTTGAATTCAAATTATGTTTTTTGCAATCACGAGTGTGTGTGTGTGTTGTGTGTGGGGGGGGGATATGCGTGTTTGTGTGCAGGCATATGTATTTGTGTGCAGGTATGAGTGTGTGGGTAGTTGTGTGTAGGTGTCTGTATGTATGCGTGTGTGTGTATGTGTTTGTGTATGTGTGTAGGTGTGTGTACGTATGCGTGTGTGTGTGTGTAGCATATTGACGAAACCTGGAGACGGTTTTCGCTATAGGAGCAGCGTCGTGAGAATCAGGTCGACGGTGATGCTGCAGAGGGTGGTGATGGCGGTGGGAATATAAAATCAGCGTAACGCCAAAAACAGTCAAGTAAAAACAATAAGCAATCGTGATTGCTCAAAAAAAAAAAAAAAAAAACCTTCAAAATTTTGGAAACGACCCCATTCTCCTCAATAATTACACTTGACACTTAAGAGCGTTAAAATTCTTGATGATTGATTTTTTGCAGCTAAGAAACACAAGGTTGAGAAAGGTTAGAACGAGGAGCACTCACCTGTGAGCCCGGCTCCGGCGACTCCGAAGAGGGATCCGATGACGGCAACGCCCGTCGCCGATCCGAGCGCCGCCGCCCCGGCGCCGCCCAGGATGGCGCCCGCCCCGGCAGCCATGAACGGGGCGGCCAGTCCGCCAGTCAGACCTGAAACAATCGTGCTCACGGATGAGTCCCGCTTCAAGTCGGGGACGGATGACACACGAAAAATGCGAAACAACGAAAGGAGAGAATTAAAAGAAAAGAAAATTTTAAGTACAGCAAACTCCCGATTATCCGCGGTATTGGGTGGCACAAGTGGCGCGGATAATAGAAATTCTGGATAAACTGCAAAAAGGCTAAAATGAGGGACAAATAAGGTAAACATTTTTCTTCCTCAAAAACGTAGCTGTTTTGATGCATAGTACTTTCTTCAAACAACGAACATATATACAGTGCAGTAAAAATATTTTGTATTTTGGCACAACAGAACTTTAGTTCAATAAAGAACAAGTGTATGTACGACGAAGACACCCTCACTAAATAAATAAAACAAAAACAACTGAGTTTAAATTTACAATTTTTCGACAAAAAACAGCCATTGGTATTTGCTTTTTGAAAAAGTTTGATACACTATATTTGTTTAAGCTTGTATTTACTCAAGTACACGCATTAGTAGTAATACTTCTAAAATGCATCACTTTTTAGATGCCTTCCTGCACCTGTAGAAAGGGGGGGGGGAAGAGTAATGTTCTTCGACTTCAAACATTCACACCAATGACTACTCTCCAAATAATCGTTTAATGAATTACTAATCCAATGAGTCTTCGATTAGAGAACGGTATGATGGGGGCCATATTAAATAGCTTCCATGTTGAAGCTTTTAGATTATCTGACACTTACAACACATTAAATGTTTTTCAGTGCACAGCTCTACCTATCAGAGATTTATTTATTTTTTAAAATTAAATAAATGTCAAGCACATCATTTGAGTCAGGAGTAGATCCAATTTCATATCATTCGGACCAATAGAATGGACTCTAATGGCCTGTTCACCCATCGTCCGTCCGTTCCGTCCATCACGTTTTTTCCCTCCCGAAACAGGATTTCTTTGCTGGTTGCCATGACAGCAAGCCATCTTGGACGGGACCGTTATCGACCAGAAGAACCTTGATATCTGACGGCTGTCAAAAGTAGAACGGCATTTCATTGGTTCCCGCCAAGCAGAGCGTTTTCTCTCTGGTGGGGGAATTCAGTCACGTGATTGATGTACCGCGACGGTATGTGGATGCTACTCTACTTTCGTCGGCAGTCCATCACGTCAAAAAACGGGATGGACGGGACGGACGGCCGATAAGTGAACAGCCCTTTACTCGCTCTGTAAACTGAAACACGTACCCAAGACGGCTCCTCCTCCCAGCGTGGCCACGCCCACCAGCAGGTAGCGCTTGATCTTCTTGTTCCTCTGTCGCTTGGCATTGGCCCGCTGCTCCTCCCTGGAAGAAAAAGATTCCTTTTACGCTACATACGCACTGAGATGTAAGAGAAGTCGAGTCGCGTACGCAAGGTTAAAGCCCTGGTTTCCTAGGAGCGAAGCGTCGCTCCTCGCCAAGGGAAACACTTGATTTTTCTGCGCATGCGCGCCCGAGCTTAATCGACGTCGTGAATGGCCACGCCGGCATCAATCGACTTTGATTTCAGCGTCACGGCGGTTTCGCTCCTAATAAACCAAGGCTTAAATGGTGACTGTTCTAGAAGGTAAAGCTGCATACGGTCAGCACGTATGCAGCTTTACCTTCTGAACTTTCCGATTCGAGCACGAAATGAAACGGCAATGGATTCGACCACAGAGCTAGCTAGAGGGAGTGCTTCTTCATCCGACTGGTGCCATCGCTGTAGGTAGGGGAGATCGGGCCCGGGTGATACAAGGGCTTTCATTGTCGAGTGCTCAGCCAGAAGTTGAGAATTTTATGAAGACGCAAGAATCCTATTCATTCGGCGTACTTACGCGAGGGAAACTGACATATTTTGTTCCAGAGTAATCCCTTAAATATTGTTTCTCTGCTCCACCAAAGTTATTTTTTACGGCTTGCTTCAAACCCTCTTGTAAGGGAATACATGAAATACACCGCCAGCTCAGTCATTTCCAGCCGAAGACTGCAGTTTCGTGCTTATTACTGTCTGACCATCGATTCCATGAAAAGGCTAATATCCGGTTTATAGGCGGAAATGGACGTATCAATTAGTTTAAAGGGGTGTTAGTTGGTTTGTTTCAGATGCGCAATATTACCTCTCTACTATTTAGCCTTAGTTTTGTAAAAATGAAAATTTGCTCGCAGCAATGTTTTTTGAATCTTAAGTATATTCGATCGATATTCTTACGGCACAAATGAATTGATTTATTTATTCACAACACAGTTTTGAGCTTACCATTTTGCTTTTACGTTCCTGAACGAAATGAAAATATTTCATTTTATTTTTGTTGTTTCCACGGTAACTATTTTTGTATCCTTTATTTTATTTTGGAGAATGCAATAAACGAATGAGGCACTAGTGACATTATAAAGCGCGTGCGTCAGACTCCCATCGTTATTTTCCCTTCTCTCCTGCTAGATTCATTCAGATGAAATCGTCTTTACTTGGCAGACTGCCAGATTACATACAATCCGTGGTCAAACAGTAGCACTCATCAGCCCGGCATAGGAAAGTGACTGAGTCAGCGTAAGTTGTTAATTGGTGTCTCAACCTGACCCACGTCGGGTCGTCAAGTTGATACATCCGTCGAAAAATATTTCAAAGACTTTTTTTGGCTGACGTTGGCATCGATGCCCTCGCCTCGACTCCACGGGGAAGGGGAATGAGAACCGGAAGCACTTTCTGACCATCGATTAGATGGAAAGGCTAATATCCGGTTCATAGGCGTAAATGGACATATCTATTAGTTTATAGGTGTGCTAGTTGGTTCGTTACAGATGTGCGCTTTTGCCTCTCTATTATTTAGCCCCAGTTTTGTAAAAATGAAAATTTGCTTACCGCAAAATTATTTCCATCGAAAGTACAGTGAAGCACTGTTTATACGATTCTATTTTATACGTTTTAAAATTGGTCCCTGCAAAGTCTAATACACATTAACCTATACCTATTATACGTTTTCTCGTTTGTACGCTTTTTTCATACAGTCCCTTCAAAAACACGGTGCTTCACTGTATATTCCATCTACATTCTCACCACAAAAATTGATTTTTTTATTCACAACATACTTTTTAGCTTACCATTTTGCTTTTACATTCCTGAACGAAATGAAAACATTTTATTTTCTTTTTGTTGTTTGCAAAGTAACTATTTTTGTTTCCCCTCATTTTATTTTAGAGAATGCAATAAACGAACAAGGCGCTAGTGACATTATAAAACGCGTGCGTCAATATCCCATCGCTATTTTCCCTTCTCCCCTGTCAGATTCATCCAGATGGAATCGTCTTTACTTGGCGGGTTGCCAAATTACATACAATCCACGGTCCAACAGTACTCACTCCGATATCTGATGCACATCCTGCGATAGCCTGTCCACCACCGATTCTTCATAAATCTCCACCAGGGGGAGCGGCACTCGCAGCAGCCACGACACGTGAATGATCAGGACACGCAGGCGGGCGTCGTAGACACCTGCCGAGAGAAAATTTCTGATTTTCAGTACGACGATTATTTTCAAAACTTCAGGTAGATGTATATGATTATACAATCCACCTACAGTAGAAGTTTAAAAGTACACTGAGAAAAATGAAGTTTTCGAAAATGAGTACAGTCACACCTCGATATAGGATCACCCGCTTATAAGGTCACCCCGCATATAAGGTCAATTTTCTACTAAAGTCCCGGCTCACTGAATAGGAATTCTATGTCATGTATTATCGGATATATGATCAGGTCATACCACATTAATTGCTTATAAGGTCACCCCACATATAAGGGCACTTTTCTAAAGTCCCGGCTCACTGAATAGGAATTCTATGTCATGTATTATCGGATATATGGTCAGGTCATCATGCATTAATCGCTTATAAGGTCACTTTTGTCAGATTTCTTTGAAAGATTTCAGTGCCTAACAGATTCACTTCCAAGAATTCACCGCGATATACGATCCTTAAAAAGCGAAAAGTCGTTTTTCCTATTAACGTAGCAGGTAGTGCACCGAATGCAGTAGCAAGTGAGCATAACGACAGTGATACTAAAATATGAAGCAGTAATGCAGGAACTCAGCGTGTACATATTGCACTCTTTTACCAGTCATGAGAAGCTTAAGAAATTTTCAGAAAATAATTAGAAACCATTTTGTATAAATTAAAGAAAAAACACATTAGTCCTGTATTAATGACATTTTTAAGTAAGGTAAGTTGCACATCAGTTGTTTGCTTGGGGATATTTGAATGCAGCTCCACTCTAAATGGAAGTTTTAAAAAAAAATAATTTCAAAATTTCTTATTGATTCCAAAAATTTAAATTGGTTCAAATCAATTTAACTATAATAACCTAATTAGCTGATAGTATTGAACGTATTAAATTTCGAAGTGATTTAGTGAGTTAAATGTTTATTTATCAATGAATATATAAATGAATCGGTTATAAGGTCAACCCGCTTATAAGGTCAGTTTCGTGAAGTCCCGAGGGGTGACCTTATATCGAGGTCCGACTGTACATTCATGCTTTCAAATTTTCTTAAAACCTTTTGTTTCAAACATGATTCCCTATGTTATCAAATAATGTGCTGAATTTTCATACTCAAAAATCAGTACATAATACTCCGTATCAAAATTATTAAGTATTCAAAAATGAGCACAAATACCTCAAAGATGAGAGCACACATGTTCATTTGAGTATTTGAATGTTCCAAGTTTGAATATCACGTAGTTCAGGATTTAAAGTTTAGCCGACAGTGCAGCATTGCTAGTAACAAAGCCAATAAGATGCTTGGGTTCATCAATAGATCTATTTCAAACAAATCTAAAGAAGTTCTTCTGCCCTTATCTAGAAGTTTGGTAAGAGCCCATTTGGAGTATGCTGTTCAGTTTTGGTCTCCTTATCTTAAGAAAGATATTGATGTATTGGAAAGGGTTCAAAGGCGTGCTACAAGGCTAATAAATGGACTTTCTCACTCAGACTATGATTCCAGGCTTAGAAGGCTAAAAATGTACAGTCTCGAGCAAAGAAGAGACCGAGGGGACATGATTCAGTTGTTTAAATTTATCAGAATGAAAGATGTTACGGGGCTGAAGTTGAGCACTGAAAACAGGACGAGGGGTCATTGTTTTAAGCTATTTAAATCTCAGGCTAACATGGATATTAGGGAGAATTATTATTATTATAGCAGGGTAGTGGAACAGCTCACCGGAAGAGGGGGTCATGAGCAAGGGAGTTAGTAGACAGTTTTAAGAGGGCCATTGATCTTCACTGGGGATTGTAAATGGACTAGGACCAGTCTAGCTGGGCCCAGAGCCTGTTGCTGGTCTTTGTATTTGTAGTCGGAGCCATTTTGACTGGCGATATGCTCAAATTTGAGTACTTCTTCGTCATTTTTAAAATTGTTGTTTTTAGAGTGTGGATTTAATTTTTTTCAGATGCTTGCTTAAACTTTAAGAGGGGACTGGGGAACATTTTCTCAACCGATTCCTCTTTGTAATTGTACAAAAAGAACTGGCAGCTCTTGATTCATTCAACCCTAACCACACGAAATCTGTAATGATGAAGACAACTTAAATAGGTAAGCAATCGATAGAGCATGTTGATACATTTCACTTATTTACTTTTTGTTTTTGATGCTTTTTTGTTTTGCCCTCGTGCCAATGTTATCGAAATGTGAGGTCTCAGAGTCCGCAAAAAGTTTAAGAAAAGTTGCCAAATCTAAAGACTCGGTGAGAAATTAAGATATTACGTGACTTCACCGTCTGCATGTGGCAAGACAACCATCTGCAAAGTGAGCGAAAAGTGTTCCACATCTCACTAAAACTCGCTAAAATTTGGCGATTTTCTTGAAACTTAGGCAGACTTTAAGACCCCACCTTCTGATACTAGGGTCACGAGGGCAAATAATTCATGCGTTTAAAGGCACAGTTAGCTACGCTCTTTTTTATTCAGCTCTTTTTTCATCATTATACGTTTTCCTCACAAGATGCAACTTTCAAAACATATTATTTTAACTACGAACTGTTTATTCATTGGTCCAGACATTATTATTCTGATTACGAACTGTTAATTTATTATTCAAAACTTATCATTTTAATTACGAACTGTTTATTCATTGGTTCAAACATAATCATTTGAATGACAAACTGTTTATTATTTGGTCCAACCATTATCATTTTGATTACGAATTGTTTATTCATTGGTCAAAGCTTATCATTTTAACTACGAACTGCTTATTCATCGGCCCAAACATTATCATTTTAATTACGAACTGTTTATTCACTGGCCAAAACTTATTATTTTAATTGCGAAAAATTTATACATTGGTCAATACTTGTGATTCCAATTACGAACTGTTTTTTCATTGGTCGAACTGTGTTTCCATTCAATAAGAGTTTGTGAATAGATGTGAATAGTAAAGCAAGGACAAATATATATATTTTTTCCAATGAACCGCTTGGTCTATGCAAAAATGGGACACGTCGAGAATGCCTTTATATCCATACTTTACTAATACAATATCCGTAAGCTCACTTCTTTCAACACAGATATAGAGGTTCTTTTTCACCCCGAAACATGTAACCACATTTTTTATATGGCAAATTTTTGCTTCGAAAGTTATTTTTCTTACTAAGAGCAAGAGTATAAAGATACTTGTTTCTTTATATTGAGTCAATTTGAAAGAGAAAAATCATCCCATCGGCCTAGGTGAAAGGGTTCTGAAACAAACCTTCAAGTAACATTTATTAATAAATTCAGGGGTAGTAAAAGATTCCTAGGTGAAAGGGTTCCGTGAAACAAACCATCAACTAAAATTTATTAATAAATGCAGGGGTAGTAAAAGATTCCTAGGTGAAAGGGTTCGGTGAAACAAAAACCTTCAACTAACATTTATTAATAAATGCAGGAGTAGTAAAAGATTCCTAGGTGAAAGGGTTCGGTGAAACAAACCTTCAACTAACATTTATTAATAAATGCAGGGGTAGTAAGATTCCTAGGTGAAAGGGTTCGGTGAAACAAACCTTCAACTAACATTTATTAATAAATGCAGGGGTAGTTTAAGATTCCTAGGTGAAAGGGTTCTGTGAAACAAGCTTTCAACTAACATTTATTAATAAATGCAGGGGTAGTAAAATATCTCTAGGTGAAAGGGTTCTATGAAACAAACCTTCAACTAACATTTATTAATAAATGCAGGGTAATGGACCCCATTTTAAAAAATCATATTTCCGTAACAACTGCACATGTTACAATAACTGATGCATGAATTTAAAGAGAAATATAATTTTACATTATTATTATTTTTTTTTTTTGTACCAATGATCAACAAACAATTTCGCATTTGACATCGCTGTTATTGCACGGGATAATTCAGCTATTTCGGTGCAACGCACATTTGGATATCACTACGAAAAAGAAACTCTGACCACACCGATGAGTGGGACGAACGGGAGACGGTGATATGTCCTCAATCACGTGGCCGCCGAGATCTCCAGATCTAACACCATGTGATTTCTTTTCGTCTGCTTACGTCAAAGGCATCGTTTACGTGCCATCTACGCCCAAAACGCTTCCAGAACTTAAAAGAACGCATTCGTGCAGAATAAAGAATCATTAATAAAGTGATGCTTACAAAATGTATGGGGTTGCAGATTGAGCGTATGCCGTGTAACTTAAACGATCACACAGTCAGTATTTGTAACTGAAAAAAAAACAAAAAAACCGTGGTATATTTCTCTTTTCATAAAGGGCAGATCCATAAAATTTTCAAGGAGGGGTGTTTAACTTTTTAACTTACATCTAGCTACGTATCTAATTCACACATGCTCAGAAGGGAGGGGGGGGGAGTTGCCGTATCATCTTTATCTGAAAACAACTTAAAATATAGAGGTTCATTCAAGGAGGTCTCCGTATCTATTCTTTTCCTTTTCCGTTGAATGAGGTGTTCAAAATTACGCTTTCAAACTTCAATTTTGCAATAATGTCGGGGGAATGTTTCCAAAACTCCACCCCCTAACATCATAGTCTAAAATTACGCTCTTTGGAACTTCAGTTTCGAAAATTAATGGCGGAAAGTCACTGAACCCCTTCCTTAACTAATACTAACTCCCTAACTCTACCTGAGATGTCTACAATCGCATCTTTAAAAGTTAAATCTTGTAAAATGCCCCGGAGAAGGGTTCCTAACATCACCAAAGATCGTCTGAAATTGTCTCCGAATCTTCAATTCCGAAATGTCTCCGAGAAGATAGATTCGAACCCCACTCATTTCCTTAACGTCTTATCAATGATGGCCTACACTTGCGTTTTAGAACTTCAGTTCGGAAAAATTTCCGATGTAGCGCCCCTCACGGGAGAGGCGATTAGTATCCGTCTTTGCTTTCCATTCATGTATCAGTTATTTTTGGGCAGTTGTTTCGGAAATATGAATTTTCGTAATCGTGAACATCACCATGTATAAAAGAACTTAAAAAAAAAAAAGACATTTCTTTTCATTCATCTCTAAAGAAGTGAAAAAAAAGTTTCTAATTAAAAATAATAGTTTCCAATTCACAAAAGATAAATCACTTTTTTTTAAATATCGTATAGTTATAGATCTTTACTAATAGTAAGGCTGAAAGTTGTCTGGATCTCTCTTTGTCTGGATCTCTCTCTGTCAGGCGCATAGCGCCTAGACCTTCGGCTGATTTTCATGAAATTTGGCACAGAATTAGTTTGTCAAATGGGGGTGTGCCTCTCGAAGCAATTTTTCGAAACTTCGATTTTGTTCTTTTTCTATTCCAATTTTAAGAACATTTTCCCGCGCAAAATTATCACAACGTGGACGAGTAAATTACCAAATTATCATAACGTGAAACCGTAACATGGGCGAGTAAATGAACATAGCAAATTTACGAGAAACTCATCATCTATTATTTGTCAATACATACAGGCGAACCAAATGACCTTTTAATTTTCTACTACAAGCAAAGCTGTGCAGGTACCGCTAGTAAGTGAATAAATGGCTTACCTGTCGGCCGCACTCCTGGGAAAGTCATGGAAAAAGAACGTATACATCCATCAACCATTCAAAACAAGGACGACTTTCGCTCACCGGGGGAAAATCTCGCCAATCTCGAAGAAAATTTCTTAGTCTGGCAATTCAACACCATTCGAAGACGGCAACCCCTCGGTTTTGGTGATTTTGCATCAGGCGAGATTTTCCCAGTGATCGAAAGTCCTTAAATCGATGTGCGGGAAATTCCCTTTGCATATAAAAATATTTTTATTATAACTCAAAACTTTATTCAGGGGATATTTCGATAATTGGGAATCTGGCGTGGTCGTCTCATTTTTGGCGTAAATAATTTTATTTTGGTAATCCTGCTGATTTATAGTAACCCTATGCGAGTAGATGTTTTCGATCTCTTTGTTTTGATTTGCAAAGAAAAATACCTCTCGCGCAGGCGGGGGAGCCAAAAATTGACGCCAATGAGGAAAGATCGCCAGATTCCCAATTATCGAAATATCCCCTTTATTCAAAATGAACTAGAAGGCTGGTAAACTCTTCTATCTCACCATAAAATTCATTTTTGCGCATAGCTTTCATAACCGTAATTTTAAGAAAGCGAAATAAAAACTCACACAAAGTCGCCAGTTTAGGCTAAAAGATCATTATATTTTGCTATAGGGTAACTGCACCAGTTACAGACATGCTTAAGTCTCAGGTTAACACAATTTTTTGAGTCTTTTAATGTATGTAGACTTTTAATACTATTTTTCGCTCATGCAACTAAGTCTCATCTAACGTTTGGCTGCTTCTGGATCCTCTGAATGAGATATCTATTTTTATTTGCTCAATAGGGAAGTTTTCGATTTTTCAATTTTATTTTTATATGATAGAGTAACATGTATGAACATCATAGATGAAAAAAATTTTGCGATACGACAAGTAGTTTTTTTTTTTAATTAATTTTTAAAGTTCAAGCGATTGTGACGTCAAATGGCATAGGAAGTGACGTCATGCGCTCTTCCGCCGCGGGAGACGTGCAGTTGGCTTCGAAGACGAAACGCAAGGCTTACCTCCTCGCATTTAACTCCTCGCGTTTCTGGAACATTAAACCACTCATCCTCTCGGAAATATTCGAATACCGTCATTGATGTTACTCGAGGAAGGTTATTAGATTGTGCTTTAAAGAATCCGGCCTCCATAGTGTGTTCAAAAGGATTATTGAGTTTCTAAAAAATAATAATATCAGCGCACTCAAAATGTCCGTAGCGAAAACAAGGGATCTTCGGCGGAAGGCTGCCCATGACCGTGACGTAAGCTCGTGACGTTTCAGAAGAGCGCACTCTTGCGCGTGGATTTTTAAAAATTCATTAAAAATCAACCGCGGTGTTTTAAAATTCGGCCATGGTGAATTTTTTAGTTTTGATAGTCAATTAACAATATCCAATAGTCAAAATAGGAACATTTAATAGGTTGCGACATTCCTATTTCGAAAACAGGCCCAAAGCCCAGTTACAGACACTGAAAATTCTGATGATACACAGTTACAGATAGGATGAGGAAAGATGAGTCATGGACAGATTCGTCTTTTCTCTTCAAAATGTGCAAAAGTTCTTTATTTTTTGATCTAAAACCTCATTAAATTCAAATGAACACGAAACATCGTGGTGGCTCTTCATAAACTTTCCATCCCTGCCTTGGAAATACCAACTGGCTCATAAAATTCACTCTGATAATACTAACTGTTGCACCTTATCCATGGGTTGCAGCAATATCAGTTTTGGTCGCCTAAAATTCTTATTATTGTAACGGATCCGGTGCGACTTCCAACTTTCTTGAAAGGACGACACAGTTCTTGAGAAAAAGACAGGAAATTTATTTACACTATGTACAGAAGAAATCGTTAACAACTGCTAAATGAATCATCAGCAATTAAGCAAACATCACACAACACCGTAAACTCGAAGGTGACACACGTATTTACTTCCAAATACGAAAAACAACACAGCGAAATGCCTCGCAATAAGCAAGCACTCTCGGTACAACTTCTCGATCGAGACTGACTTTTTATCATGCTCCACGGCTATTTATAGACATCGAAAAGTTTCCACAATATTCCAAATGCTTCTCGTATTTTCTTTCCATTCACAAATTTATCATTCAGAAATGAGGGGACCGTATACTTCGGCCGAATGTACGGGGGCTGTATATTCATGACAGGAAACTATTTACAGGTTACGTTACTACAATAATTTTAGATGAAAGATAATTTAATAAACGCTAAATTTAGCTAGATTACAACAAATTAATCACAAAAATAATTACTATCTACACAGAATTTGTAACATTATTTAAATCCTAACTTACGCCTGTCTCTTACTGGTGCCGCTACCCTACTCAATCAATTAGGATAAGAATGAAAAATATTTTATCTATAAAATGAATAAAGGAAAATAAAAACTTTTAACTGACGGACAGAGATGCGTCCGCCTATTTTTTTTAAGAGACGGAGTTCCGTCTGCCGAGCGGAAAAGTGGCATCCACTGAATATTTCCCGAGTAATAAGAGATGAAAGCGCCAGTGCTGAATTTACATTCTGTCAATTCTTTTTCGCTATTCGCAACTCCAATAAACTATAGGGGTCGCTGCAGCCACTGTCTAATGGCGGATGAAAAAGGTAAAACAAACGCATGCCGTAACTTAGCAGGGGTGATTGTGTTTCGGTATTTTACCGAATTTCCGGTATTTTCGGACGTATTTCCGGTATTTTTATGTCCGAGAATACCGGAATTATGTTTTTTTTTTTTGTTATGCTTTTATCTCCCTACCTCCGCAATCTTTTAAAATTATACAATACGCATCAAATATACCTGCAAGAGCCTTAAGATGGACACCTATCCCTTAAGATGGACAAATGTCAAGATAATTTGTATAACACCAGCTCAAAAGTAACTTTGTAACCCATTAAAAATTTAATCAAATGTGCACACAATATTTGGACTCAGAACTATTTAATACTATGGAAAAGTTACACTTAAGTAATAGGGGCCAAAGATTCCCCCCCCCCCCCCGTCTCGCTTTGAAACTTTCAGGTATTTTTTGATGAACTCACAATCACCCCTGGCCTAACTTATAACTTGCTTTGACGCTTAGTGAATGACAGTACTTTTCAATCGTGTTTGTGGGAAGCATTCTTTTCTATTCTTCTGAAACTACATTACACCATAAACTGTCTGAAGCCCGTAATTTACCCCAAAGAAAACACGTGGAATGGAATGTTTTACCTTTTTCTTCAGTATTATTAATCACCGCAAGGTAGCGTATTCAAGCTCTGGAGTTACGAATTAATTAGTACGTTAATGCGTGCAGACGATCACGAAATAGTTTTTATTCAATAATTATCTATGATTTGATCAATGCCTCCTAAATACTAAATGCCAGTCGCTTTCTCACTTTGTCATAGAGCAAAATGATCCCAATAAGCAAATTTCGGTACTCTTGCTACTGCCATCTATCGAAGTTCGAAAGCATTAGAAATTAATAGCGGAGAACACCAATTGGTTAACTTCTAAAGTTAAAGTTTGAGATTAACCAATAAACAATCTGATTTAAATTGTTTTGATCCATCGCCATAGCAACGCTATCCTTGTATTGCTGCCAGGTAGCGTTGAAAGTGTACCGGTGGAGGATCACTTTTTGAGGTAAATGTGTTAGGCATTTAGTATTTAGGAGGAGTTGGATTTGAAGAACTGCAGAAGAGCAGACGATTTTGCGCATGAATTAATTTCTTTCTTTCTTATAATTATATTTTATAGTTACTGGAATGGCAACGGGCGGTGGATGGAACGGCAAGAGATATAATTCGATGGAGTGTCTCTCTCAGTGTGCAAATAAACAAATATCTTTGAAGTTTTTAACAGTTATTCTGTTTTCACTACACTCCCATTGTACTATCTACTGCTCAAGTAATTTAGTTACTCAATAGGTGGCGCCAGTTACATACCATACAAAGAGCAATTGCAGGGTTGCCACTCAATTTGGGGGGGGGGGGGAATTCCCCGTGTTTCCACTGTATAAAACATTACAAACAAGCGGAAACTGATATTTACAAAAGAACATTAATATCCTGATAGTTTCATCACAATCACAGGGGGAAAAAATCAAATTAAAATATAAAATAAGGGGAAAAATTTCTTAACTGAAAATATAACATGGTGATTGTAAATATATTTAACTTTTTATACAAGAAAAAAAAAGCCTTTTCGTAACCATTCATTACTTGCAGCTAAAAGGATAAAAGTGCAAAGGTTTAGCAAAACAATGAATATTGATGACTAAACTCATGCTCTCTAAATTAAATTAGCATAAATTTCAGGATGCATGTCAAATTAAACAACAAATAATTTTTGCTTTTATGATACACATTTTAAAATTTACTAAAACAAAAACAAGAAAAAAAACTTTGGGTGAAAGTACCTTTGTATTATTTTAATTTTTTTTTATGAACTTTATTAATATTAATATAAAAAAATATTTTCTCATTTATTTCAGTGGTTTATATATTTGAGCACTGAATTTGCTAATCCAATTCAAAAATTCCCTGCGTTTTCCAGATTTGTGAGAAATTTTTCAAAATTCCCTGTACTTTCCCTGCTTTTTCGTTGATTTTTAAATTCCCTGTATTTTCCCAGTTTCTTCAGGTTTCCCTGTGGCGTGGCAACCCTGAATCGATTTCAGTAGCGCCATCTATTGGGTAACTAGATTGGTAGCTGGCACATCGGAAGAATGTCCAGTTTTCGTATCGTCGAGCGCAGCAAACAACACATCGATTACTTGAGGCAGGGTTGCCAACTTAGGGGTTTTCCCCCTAAATTTAGGGGGGAAATTTTGGAATGGGATTTTTTTAGGGGGAAAAATTTTTAGGGGTAAATTTAGGGGTTTAAATTTTAGGGTTTTATTAGGTAAAAATGTTCTTTTACCTATGAAAATGCTATTTTTCGATTGTTTCATGCACTTTTTTACTTACATATACTTTTTGAGCCTTTGTAACCATTTCTTTTTGATCACAAATGACATAGAAATGACTTTATTCCACTCAACAACGAAAAATAGCAATGGTCACGTGATCTTTTAATCCCACGTGTGACGTCACAGTTAAAGGATCACGTGACTTTCTGACGTCATTTAGGGGTTTTATGAGTTGAGTTTAGGGGGGAAATTTTTTAGGCAACCCTGACTTGAGGGAGAGTAAGAGCTCACCTCCCCTGACGGCGAAGAGGACCAGGTCCTCCAGGACGCGCAGGCAGCTGCCTCCCAGGGCGGGCTCAGACCTCAGGACCTCGACCAGGGCGGCCTCCTGGCAGTCCTGGCCGCCCACGATGGCCAGCAGAGAGGGCGCCACCTGCCGGAGAGAAACATCGGTGTGAGATGCAAAAGGACTTTTTAAAGTTTCGAGCAAAACGCGTCCAAAGTTCGGATCCTTACATTGATTTTTTTTTCTGAATCATGCTGTATAGCAACACCTGTTGTTGTTGTTGCTTGTCCCACTTGGCAGACAGAAACATCATACCAAGTCCATGAAGCCGTGCAAACAAAGTCCCTCCAAAACAGCAGAAGGGTCGGAATACAGCTGATTCAGGTCACAGCCGATGCAAGAGAAAATATGCAGCCTGAGTCAAATTGCATTTTGGGCACAACCTTAATACCAGCCACATGTCGCTGTGCTCGAGTGTGTCCACTTCTCAGTCGGGCCAGGGCGGTCATTCCAAGCTCGTCAGCTTGCGAGATCGAGATTTTCGCTTACGTGATCAGTTGTGATGTAGAAATGTTGCAAAGTAGTATTCTAATCTACTCTACTACAAAGTAGTATACTAACCTAGCCGCAAGCTTAGTTCGAGTAGATTAGAATACTACTTTGCAACATTTCTACATCACAACTGATCACGTGAGCGAAAATCTCGATCTCGCAAGCTGACGAGCTTGGAATGACCGCCCAGGACGGTTTGATGTTCTCTACAA
The DNA here is from genome assembly GCF_026930045.1 of Uloborus diversus. Taxonomy (NCBI): domain Eukaryota; kingdom Metazoa; phylum Arthropoda; class Arachnida; order Araneae; family Uloboridae; genus Uloborus; species Uloborus diversus. Next base: position 634,364 of record NW_026558098.1, on the reverse strand, counting down.
CTTGCCCGAAGTAAAGCAGCACCAGGGCGGGATGCTTTGTGTCATGTAGTCATGACTAGTAATAGCAACACCTACTAGAACTAATAGTACCATCCTTTGGTTTAAAACAGAGGAGAGGTTATATTGAGTAAATTACCGCCCATTAGCCAGGGTTAAAGCAGAAATACATGAAATACACCGCCAGCTCAGTCATTTCCGGTCGAGGACTGCAGTTTCGTGCTTATTAGCACTCATCAGCCCGGCATTCGAAGTGACTGAGCTGGAGATTAAGGAAGCCAAGAGTGCCAAACAAACTGGTAGCTAATATAGAATTAGCACAGATCAGACGAGTGACCGAAGCAGTGGTTCGGTTCAACTCGAAGATTGAAGGCAAGGCATGGTATATTCAGTAAATTAAGAGCAGGCATGGCATATCTAGTAGGAGAGGTTCTCCTACCATTTGTATTGACTATCTCCGAAATTTTAATATTAGCACTGATATCCCTTTGCTTCTCGCTCCCTCATAATGAGTTATTTTCTCGATTCGTTAACTTTTGCGTCCTAATGCTGCCTCTTACACTTAAATATTTATTATTACTGTCTGACCATCGATTACACGGAAAGGCTAATATCCGGTTTATAGGTGGAAATGGACCTATCTATTAGTTTATAGGGGTGTTAGTTGGTTTGTTTCAGATGCGCACTTTTGCCTCTCTATTATTTAGCCCCAGTTTTGTAAAAATGAAAATTTGCTCACGGCAATACTATTTCAATCTAAAGTATATTCGATCTATATTCTCACTGCAAGAATTAATTAATTTATTTATTTATTCACAACATAGTTTTGAACTTACCATTTTGCTTTTACATTCTCGAACGAAATGAAAACATTGTATTTTCTTTTTGTTTTTTCTATAGTAACTGTTTTTGTTTCCCTTCATTTTATTTCAGAGAATGCAATAAATGAATAAGGCACTAGTAACATTATAATACGCGTGTGTCAATATCCCATCGCTATTTTCCCTTCTCCCATGCCATATTCATTCAGATGGAATCATCTTCATTTGGCCTACTGCCAAATTACATACAATAAGTGGTCAAACAGTAGTCGCTTTTTTTTTCAAATACAATATGAGTCATCATTTAATGGCATACTAGCTGCCCCGCCAGGCTTTGCACGGTCCACCTCGAGAATAAAAGTTATGTCAAGTGACGTGAGTTCAACACTCAGGCTTATAAACCAAAAAAAAAAAAAAAAAGTCAGTGAAATTTTGCGGCAGAGATTGCGAAAAAACCCCAAAAAGGAAACATTTTAAATCCCCTGATTACAGGAAAAGCCTCAAAACAAAAACAAGAATTTTCCCTGTTCATATTCGAGAAAAAAAAATGGCAAAGATCTTTTATCTCGATGATTTTCTTCACGTTATTTAATAAAAGCGTTGTTGCCATAGACTAATAATAAGAGTAGACCGAGCTATGGCAACCCTTTTGCTGCTCATAAACCAAACCATGTGACTGGTGGATATCCTAGCAACAGCGGGCGTCGATCGTAGCAGACGATCAACGAGAAATAAAATAAATAGAATTGATGGAATGATCTTTTATGGAGTCCAATTTGTAAATTTGTTATTCTAAGTTGTAAATATTTTGTTAATATAGTGAGTTTTTCGTTTAGATAGTATTGTGCATTTTCTTTAGTCAATTTCAATAACTCTCTAAGCAATAAAAGATGCAAGCGACCTAGAAGAATCGGCAAACGGTAAGAGTTTTACCTACAATTTCAATTTAAGATACCGATTAGTACATTTTTGCGTTAACGCAAAACGTTTACGCCATTACGTTTACGCCAACGCTGATGTAGTTGTTCCGAATGAAATAAAAGTTACTGAAAACTGTGACCAAAAACCATTACTAATGCCAAAATAATGCATAACTAAAAGAAAAACAGTTCAATCTCTGCACCTGGGAAAATTTTTTTTAATGAAAACACTTTGTCTTAAAATACATGTCGAGTGCCAAACTATAGATAATGCTGCCATCTAGCAACCACGCTGCCAAAGTCTACGCCAAGCCCTTCCACCAGTCACATGATACATCTATGAACCAATTTTCTTCATCAGCAAGAATGAGAAAGCTCGGTCTATTCTTATTATTAGTCTATGGTTGTTGCGGAAAGTGGAGATGAAGCACTGAATAATCATTTGAATGGAGGAAAGCCTTCGAAAATTAGGGATTTTATGTCGAAATCCAAGTTACATAATTGATAGTTTTTAATGGATGTCTCCGCTCATTACTATTGGAGGATTATGTTAAATAGCCAAACATGAAGACGGGAAGATGACGAATCCATCGATACCTGGTTCGATGGTCAGTTCACTGTCGTTCGGGAGAAGAAGCATGGACATACATAGATACGCTCAGTTTTTAATTATTTAATGGCATATTTTATTTGAAATACGCATAAAGAGTATTAACGATGTGTATCAACCATATTTTGTATTTAATTTTTACTTTTTAAAAAAAAATAAAATGTAGGTGAAACGTCATTTCTATCCCATGTCCTCAACACACACTCGTCAACTTTTGAGTAAATGTACTGAAATAAAAGTCATAAAAATGAATTCATATGCATTATAATATAGTATAACTTGAATGTGCTATATCCATTTTCTTAACATTATTTCAGGGCCGTAACCAGAAGACAATTTCGGGGAGGGTTTAAGGGGTCTAATTACCCTTAACCTTCAAAATGTTCGACTTTCTGGAAAAAAATATATGTTATGCCTAATTTAATTCTGAACAATTTGATACCTTATTTATTACCATACGCAAAATTTTTTTCAAGTTATCGTGAAAATGCGTAAACTTTCCCCATAGAGATTTATGTTAACAGCAGCTGTTTAAGCCTCTTTTTCTCAGGTGCCGGTTTCTTCGGTTTTCTCGTTTTGCGCGCACGATATCTCGAAAAGTTTCTTATATATTTCCGTAAAACTTTTCATGCATGTTTGACTGGTTTATTTTTATGATCTGAGTCTAAATTTACTTATTTGTTTTTTAAATAATTTATTATTTTTTTAAAAAATTTTATAAGTTAATATCAAAATTTTCCAAACTTTTGGATGAAAATAAATTTTTTTTAATATTAACTTTAATTTTTTGTTAAAATTAGGCTGTTCGTCTACCTTAACAGCGTAGGTGGATTTCGCGAAACCTTTGAATCCGTTCATTGGTTCATTTTCCACAAAAAAAAAAAAAAAAAAAAAAACACAAGGAGTGTTTCTCACCTGTTGTGGGAGTCCGACGTGCTCGATGAGCCCCGACACCACCTCCTCACAGAAGGACCTGGAAACAAGAACAACAGGTTAGACCGCGACCATCTGAGAAACGAGCTGATGTGTACATCACATGACTTCCTCTTACTCCAACTTGATGTCATTTCCCCATTATGCGCAATTTTAATGTGCTTACTCTCTAAATATCACCAACAGTGGCCAAATTGAAACCAAATTAAAAAAAAAAAAAGTAAAATCTGTGACCTACTTCCCCCAATTAATTCTAATTTGAATTCCGAAACTTTGAATTCAAATTATGTTTTTCGCAATAGGGACAGCCAAATGAAAGCAATAAGCAATCGTGATTAATCAATAAAAAAAACGCCAAATTTGTCTCCAAGTTGGCGACAGAACTTGGCGACCAAAAGACTGGCGATATATCGCCAAGTGTCCGACAAATTATAACACCATTTGAGTTTACATCGAAATTAACGATGATTTCCCCCCAAAAAGGGGCAAAAGACCCCCTTTGGAGTATCCGAATGCAACCAAAAAGAAAGGTGCACAACGAGACCCCACTAGGAGTCCACGTACCAAATTTCAAGTTTCTAGGACATTCCGTTCTTGAGTTATGTGACATACATACACACATATATACGTACATACAGACGTCACGAGAAAACGCGTTGTAATTAACTCGGGGATCGTCAAAATGAATATTTCAGGTGTCTGTACGTTCCTAGGCACATATCCAAGTGTGGTCGGGTGGGAAAAAAACTCAACATTCATTCGGGGGTGAGAATAATGGAAATGAAGGCTGATTTTTGAGTGAATATTCGTTCGCGAATACAATACTTCCCTTTTTGTAAAAGGAAGTAAAAAGTCCATTCCTTAAAATAGGCAGAGAAGGAAGAAGGAACCGAGTGACGAAACATTGCATTTTTGTGCTGAAAACACGTTTGATGTGGACAAGAGTATTCTTTTCAAAGGATGCAAGCCAACTTTTGAAAAGTACACAGGCCCAGTCTAGGGGTTCGTCATGGCCTTTGGAAGCAGAAAATCTGTTATATAGTCCATCAGGACCTGATTACCGCACAAGCCGACACTGGGCCTAGGCCTGGGGCCCCATCTTCCTAAAGGCCCCCAAATTTCTTAAAGAATTATGCATAGCATTGCAACTACAATATGAAAAGTACATGTATTTTTAAAATAATTAAAAATTATGACTTTTTAATTGGAAAAAACGTTCTTAAAGGTGAATTTTTAATCATTCTGACAGTAACGAATTTACTTTGTCACAATTATGAGGGGCTCCAAAGGGGATTCATAAATGCACATGGTAAATAATTTAAACATAGTTCTGTGAATAGACAAAGAGACCCCCAAAAGTGCATTCGGATGTGCCCTAAACCTGTAAATCAACCCCTGCATCGTCTTAATGTGGGCCTAGGGTCTCACTTTTAGTGAGTCGGGCCCAGGCAAGCCATCTCGGGTTAGCACGAACTCATCGGCTGAGCCGTGGGCTAGAGCCGCAATATAGATAGGCCGACGCATCAGCTAAAGTTTAGCCATTTTGGATCGGATTTTTCATTGTTGCGCTGCTAAGATTACCACAGCAATGTTTCGGGTTTCTCCAAATTTGATGAAAATGGTACTTTATTTCATAAACAATTCACGTGCCTCTAATTATCCCTCGCAGTGAACAATCACCAAACGCGATGACTCGACAGAAAAGACAACCATACTCAAATACGCGCTCCGATCCAAAAAGGCGGATCTTAAGCTGATGCGTCGGCTCGTATATATAGGGACAGGAACGTGTCCCTAGCCTTGACATTGGTAGGGTACGAAGCAAGGACGATTTCCGTATTGACGAGTTGAAGTGTCACGTCGGCATCTTTAGTGCCTATTTTAACGAGTTTTATAAAAAAGAGATTAATTATGTAACTATACCGACTGCAAAAAAAAAAAAAAAAAACTTTTTCATTGACGAAATCTTTACTTCAATGGAGATTCCAGTGCGTTTCTCGAAAGCAATAATTTTATTTCTTAATGTATCGTCTGCCGATGGAGGAAGTTTATTAACTGTTACTATAAACTAAGTAGAGTACGCCATTTTGATGATTGGATTTCGAGAATGAGCTGAATAAAATAAAAGAGAGCTTCTAATGTGTTTCGCTTGGTGAAAACAACTGGCTGCGAGTTCTTCACAGCAACCCTATTCTCTTCATTCCGTTCTTCTTCTTTCCTCTACCCGACGCACCTTCATGACAATGGACTCTTCCTTAGAGGGGCGTGGCCAAGTGCCAGTGGTTGCATGTAAACGCAGAGATGGAATCAGTTCCTGGTTTGGGAGGGGTCATTCTCGGAAAGGGAACGTCAAAGTTCAATGTTCGAGTAAAAACAGAGAATCTGGGGCAAATATTTTCGAAATTGAAGTTTCAAAGATGATTTTGTTTTTTAAAATCTGGTTTCAATTTGGCCACTTGTTGGTGATATTTAGACAGTTAACTATTGAATCAGATTAAAATTGCCAATAATGGGGAAATATCATTAAATTGGAGTAAAAGGAAGTCATGTGATGCACACATCTGCTCGTTCGAAAATGACAGAGCAGCTCCTGAGAAACACAATTTTTCCGCTTCAAGGATTTGAAATTTGGACGAAACGGGGTCGACAACTGTTCGCGTAAATCTAAAAGTGTCCGCACCTGGAGGTCAGAAGCAAGTGGGGGAAGTACTTCTGTTGAGGGAGGGGTAAATATTATTTTGATTTGTGCAATAAGCACTTCAGGCAATAAAATTCCTCCTTATCTTGTGTTTCCGAAATTTCATCTCAACGCACACAAGTTGAATGATGCACCACCAGATGGCGACAGTATTGCCAATTTATCTGGCTGGTCCAATGAAGAAATATTCCAGTTCCTTATTCCCAAAAGAGGTGGGGTTAGGATATTCCTATTCCCAAAAGACGTGGACTTCTTCGTCAAACACACAAAACCATCGAAAGATGATCCAGTGCTTACACTGCTCGACACTGTAGATAGTCACTGCATCTATCCAGTGCTCCAAAAAGCTCAAGACGTGGGAATAATAATGGTGATATTCCGCCTTCGTACAAGCCATAAAATGCAACCGCTAGACAGAACGGTGTTTGGGCTGCTAAAATCTTGTACAATCAGGCAATGAATGACTGGATGTCAACATCGAAAGATCCAATTAAAAATAACGATGGCAAGCCAGTCACATTAAACTTAAAATGTCATTTATCCAATGCTGATAGATACTTTTAGGTAAAATTTATTCATGATAGAATAGCAAGACATTAGTGTTTATAACGGCAAACTTTAATGGTACTTTGAAACACTTATGTACTTTAAATGTGTTCGAAATCCTTAAAAACTACACTATAATCAAATGCCTGTACTTACGCGAGATTTTGAAGAGTCATCGCAGAAAATATCAGTTTTAATCCAATTTCGTATTTCATTTAATGTGAAAGTGCATATGCATTGTTACTTCCTTCGTCCACCATTGACTGCGGTTGAACGATGTCAGAGCGCAAGCGCCAACATGTTAGCCTTGCTTTTATGAGGTTCGTCTTCACCTTTATTAGCGTCATTCACCCATAAAGAAACCAAAAGGCATCATTGAGAAATCAAACATATTACATTAAAGTAACGTTAAAGGAACCAAAAGGATCACATTTGCTAACCTCCATTGCACCCTAAGGCACCGTGTCTTCACCCCAGGGAGCCAAATGGCTTCCAAGAGGCACCTGTAGTTTTAACAGTATCTTTTGAATGAGTCATCTTTACTACCATTCGTTCAGTGCGTTAATAATGTTACTGAACTCCTATCAACGGGACATGACAACAATAGAGGGTGTCCTACCTGTTCCATGGTTCCTTGAACAGGTCGTGCAGGGATTTGGCGCAGATGGCGCAGTAGGCGTAGCAGCCGGCGTCACCCAACACAGAGCGGACGGAATCGGCGCCTGAAACAAAAAATAACCATTCACGGGAATCATGTACAAAATTCAATACTCAGACAAATTTCGAATCCAAAAATAGACCGGATATTTTTAGTCACCGTCATTTGCTGCGCACAAAAGAGAACGAGCTGATGTGTGCATCACATGACTTCCTTTTACTCCAATTTAATGTCTTTTTCTTATTATTGGCAGTTTTAATATGATTCAATAGTTTACTTTTCTCTAAATATCAGTAACAGTAGCCAAATTGAAACCAGATTTAAAAAAAAAAAAATCGCCAAATTTGTCGCCAAGTTGGCGACCAAAAAATGCGATTTATCTCCAAGTGTCCGCCAAATTATAACACCAGTTGAGTTTACATCGAAATTAACAATGACTTCCCTCCAAAAAGGGGCAAAAAACCCCTTTAGAAACACTCGAATGCAACCAAAAGGGAAGGTGCACAACTAGATCCCACTAGGAATCTAAGCACCAAATTTCAACTTTCTAGGACATTCCGTTCTTGAGTTATGCGACATACATACACACATACATACGTACATACAGACGTCACGAGAAAACTCCTTGTAATTAACTCGGGGATCGTCAAAATGGATATTTCGGGTGACTGTAGGTTCCTAGGCACATATCCACGTGTGGTCGGGTTGAAAAATATACTCAACATTCATTCGGGGTGAGCAAAATGGAAATGAAGGCCGATTTTTGAGTGAAAATTTTTTCGTGAATACAATACTTCCTTTTTTTGTAAAAGGAAGTAAAAAAGGTAAGTATAAACGATATACATTTGCGTACACAATACAAAAGAAATGACCTTTTTGTCAAACTGATGAATACATCGTTATTTTACACTCCTCACTATTCTCACCTCTATTTTCAACAAAACTACATGAAAATGTTTAATAACAAAATAAAACTTGATTTTTAAGAAATAAATAATCAAAAAGTGCCAGAAAGTTTGTCTCACAAAAGTCTTCATACACTTTGAAAAAAATATCAAAATTTTAGTAAATAATCGAATTTTTTACGAAGTTATTATTTAGTAGAATATCATGCAGTATCAACAACAGCTTTCAAACGTCTGGGAATAGATTTCATTGTTTTATCTTTCTTTTTTTGTGCAATTTCCGAGTAAGTGTTCAACCGCACTTCGGTCTTACTGTTTCTAGTTCGTTTTTCGTTTCAATGCTGTATTTTCGTAATCTAGCCTCTAGATTTGTCTAAGTATGTTACATTAAGTTTAAATTTTGCGATTAAGGAGATATTTCTAAGCTTTTCGTAATCTAGCCTCTAGATTTGTCTAAGTATGTTACATTAAGTTTAAATTTTGCGATTGAAGAGATATTTCTATAAGCTTTTCGTAATCTAGCCTCTAGATTTGTCTAAGTATGTTACATTAAGTTTAAATTTTGCGATTGAGGAGATATTTCTAAGCTTAATGACAATTTTTTAAGGTACCCAGACGCAAACGTTGAAAACTTTGTGCTTCTTATCGTTATCTTGATAAAAAACAAAGTTGCTTCCGATAACGAAATTTTGGGCATATTATGCAACCTCACACAAAAACACCTTCACTGTCCTGATTAACTGGTCCAACTAAGTTTTTAGGATTAAGTTCCTCATTTTGTTGTTCTATTTACAATTATACAACAATTTAACCAAAAATGTTGAATTTATTTTCATCTCGAAATAGGACGTTATTCCAAAACATTTTGAGCTTATTTATCAGATTTGTTGACGGAAAGCGTAAGCTTTCTGTTTTTCGCACAAACAAGAAAATGTCTGCGGGAAGAGGTCCCATTTAATCCAGCTAATCAGGGAACTTTGCAATACTGGATTTTAGGGGGGGGGGGGGGTGCCCCCCCCAAAAGGATGAATTAATTTCAATATTTTATTTATTAGTTTTTAATTGGCCTTTCTTTTTCATTTTTTTACGTAGTGCTAGTTAATTAAAAAGAACACAAAACATTTTGAATAAAAGCATTTTAGTTTGCTAAAGAAGTATTACTGGAGTCAGACGGCCAGAGTTTTGCAGAAGACATTTAACTAACTTACTGGTTTCGAATTCAAGGGACCGTTAACGCAATTCGTCCACTAATTCTTCTTCGATGGAATCAATAATTAACATTTTTTTTTTTAAATGTGTAGGCACACCAAAAAGAGTATTTTTTTGTTTTTGTTTTTACATGTATTTTTGGACCAACCTATTCAGGGGAATTCCCATGGAGTGAGCTCCATATGTGCCGCATGCTCTCAAACAGTTTTAGCCATGTACATGAGAGCATACCTATATTGTGCATCATGGATTACTGGGAGTATACCAGGGTTGGCCGAATTGGACCCAATTGGGTTGGACCCAATGGGTTTTTTTGAAAAAACCCATTTAAAAAAACCCATTATTTAACCCACTTTTGGGTTTTTTTTAATTTTCTGAGAAGTTTTTAAAAAAATTAATTAATTTAAATACTCTCAAAATTTAAACTTCTTTTTTATTTGTTCTTCACCACAGACAATGAACACAAAAAATGAATTTTGAGCTTTAATAGTATTTCTTAACGGCATTAAAAATATACTTTTTAAATAAATGTATTTAACTTTTTTCTTTAACTGGTCAATAAATAACTCAAATTATCTTGACCAAGTCCTGTCACGTCTGATTTTCTCAATTTTTGTAGATTGTACAGAGGAAACTAATCTAGTTAAAAGGCTTTCATGTGAATTATTTTCTGCTAACCAACACGTCACAAATCTCGAATAAACACAAGGTATATTTTTTAGAAATAAACAGATTTTTCAAACGGTCGACAGAAAACAGAACAGGTACAGTATGTTCATTATCTTACGAAAAAGTTTAATATTTCTTACTCTGTACACAGAAATAGAAAAACATGCAACATAAAGTTTAAAGAAATATCTTGATTAAGCTGGAATTCAGTAAAAAGGGATTTAAACTACTTGAGGTTCTACAGTAGTTTTACATAACGAAATAAAATACATTTAAGTAAAATGCAAAAAAAATGTAATAATTATAAACGTACAATAAATTTTATCACTCGAGAAGTAACTTTACCTTAACTGTTGGTAATAAAGAAAATTAAAAAATCTGAAACTTCACCATTCTTGGGTTTTTTCGTCTTTTATATTTTTCTCCAGAAAACGCTGAATTTCAACTAGTTTTCCAGCTTTTTTTACCCGAAGACAATTTTTGCACTTTGTCCATATACTTACGCTCCAATATTCTACAAGCACCCCACATTTTCCCAAAAAAAAAGAAAAAAAAAACCCACATTTCTTATAAAAAACCCAACTTTAGTTGGGTTTTATTTAAAAAAACCCAAAAAACCCTGGGTCCATGGGCTTTTTTAAAAAAACCCGGGTTTTTGCCAACCCTGGACCCTCAGAAAAATGGATGGGACCATCACTGGTTTACTTTATTTTACTGGCTCGGAGCTCCCTCATTTGGTTTCTGCCGAAGATAAAAGCACAAAAAGAAAAAATGTTTAATTCCGACATTTCTGTATTGAATCCAAATCGTGTTACTTTGATATCTCGAAAACTCATTATGGAGGATACTGCCGTCCACCTGTCCACAAATCAGTATTTATTTACCCTCGGACTAATGGAAATAGTTGTCCCAAACAACTTCACTCTACGACTTTCGCGGCTTTACTACATTGCGGTTTTTTTTTTCAAATATAGTAATTAGTTTTCTTTTATGCGCTCGTGTAAACTGCTTCCTACATAAGAGTAACAAAGTATGTCTTTTAAGTAAGGTGAGCTCTTCTGAGGGCTGTAGTTGTACTAGTCGAGGGAGTGGAGGTAGAAAATCGTCGAAGAAAGAGTCGGGAATCGCTATCTCATTTTAATCGTTAAACAAACATTTTAATCGTTAATGGTGTTCAACAATACACTAGATTTTTAAGTTGTATACGTTAGAGACGTACCGAGTAGCACTTTAGCCGAGTACCGAGTACTTGGCCTTTCAGTACTCGGCCGAGCTACCGAGTACCAATTATGTTCTAAGAAGAACCACCAACAGACATGTGATGAATTTTGAACTTATTGGAATAGTAGTATAGACCTCCTTGTCCATATAATAGTTTTTATAACTAAATTCCTGCTGAAATTTAATCACGCATTATATAAACAATTTTGTTTGCGTCAAAAATTTTACAAAAAAATTTACTTTTAAAATTTAAAATAAATTAATAAAAGGTATGATTAATCAAGCTGGAATTAAAACAAATTACAGTGAAATCCCTCTAATGCGGACACTAACAGGACAATATTTTTTTTTTGTCCGCATAAGAGGGGTGTCCGTTAGGAGGGGTTTCACTGTATCCCAATCAATTATAGCTCTAGTCTGTCAAACATAAATAATTTTTAAAAGCAGATAAAGCAAATGTGCAGGAACACTGCAGACACCGTGTTGCTGACCCCCCCCCCCCCCCGTTACAAGGAACGTCTTTTTCAGTGCATAACATGTGAGCTAAGGAATGTAAAGACATACGACAAAATCTGACTTTTGTCGGATGCCTTTAAATCCACGAGCTCCCATTTTGTGCATCGAAAAAGAAATTCCTTATAACGCCAAAACACGTGTCTGCAGTGTTCCTGCACTGTGCTTTTAACATTATTTTATTTCCTTCTATTTTTTAAGCAAAGATATTTTTATATTTTTTATAACTAATTTTTGTTTGCAGCAAAAATCCATTTTTAATATAAAAATTCCATATTTTCTATACTTACCTTTTTTGTATAATTTTTAATAAATAAGTTTTATTAACTTTGGGGACATTAAAATAAAGATTTATTCCACTGAAGCATTACAAACTTTTTTCTCAAAATTTAAATTTGACTTATAAATTTTAATTGTAAATGATTGCAGAATATAATGCTTGCTCTTTTTTAAAATAAATTTTAGTATCTGTCTTGGACAATATTCAATTTTTCGCAACTACTCGGTATTGGCCGAGTATCTGATCAGAATTTGGTCGAGTACCGAGTAGTTACCGAGTACTAGGTACGTCTCTAGTATATGTGATACCTTAAATAAGGATAAATGTAGAGGAAGAACGGGGGAACATACGTTCACTAACTGGCAATTAATTCATCATCGAACAAGTCGAGCTATTTTCATAGATTGGTAGTAGTGTGTACGAACTGCATGTGTGTGTGTAGTTTATTTCCCAATAATTAACCTATTACGTCTAACATATCTCATTTTCTCATATTTTGTGCAATTTTTTAAGCAATGCAAATGTAACGGTGGTTACGTTTCATATCTAGGGGGCTCTACCTATGTTAAAACTTATTTAAATTGCCTTAAGTAAGTTTTTTGCTCTCCAATTAGGAAAATATATGGTTTATAAATCCAGAATCCTACTTCACGGAAATTTGGTTATCGCAGTAAAGTCTGGAATGGCATATATTGCGGTAAACCACAATAAGCGAGGGTTGACCGCACTTTGAAATGACGGTTCTAGTACAAAACGACCATCATTCAATGTTTGCGAGTAAAGACGTGCTGAAATGAGAGGCATCGAATGCTAGACTTCTCGAATGATATGAGACGGAAAGGGATTACCCATGAAACCGACAGAAAAGAGTTGAAATCCTCGCAGTCTCGGACACAGGGTTGTAAGAGTTTTGGCCAGTGGTGGTTTTAACCATGGATAAAACCGGTTAAAACCGGCAGGGATGAAATCAGTTTTATCCAGTTTTAGCCACTTAGATAATTATCAAATTTTAAATGAGAACCAAATAATAATTTATTAAAAAGAAATGCAAAACAAACCATAATCAATCACCTTTCATCATCTAAATAGTATGTTCGAAAGTTTGTAGAAATTAGAGCATGTTTAGAAGATACGGTTTACATGAAAAATACGCAGTAACATTAAAAAAATAATAAGAGTGAAACATTGTAAGTTGAATAGATGGATTTTAATTCTCATACACAAATGTACAAAGTATGTGAAAGTATTTCAAGTAAATTTGAAGAATAAATGAGAAAAAAAAAAGCTTCTTTCAGAAGCATATATAGGGTTTTTTTTTAAAACAAAACTAAAGGTACAGGGGGGTGAAACACTTATGAAAATTAAAAAGCAACCCTACTGAAAAGTTACTATATTTATGTTACAGGCTGTTTTGTATTCCTTATGTCTTTTGTTTTAGTTGTGAGCAATTTCAGTTATTAATTCTGAAGAAAGTTAAAATTTGTTCACTACTATTGTTATAATAATGTAAATTACTTCACTAACATTATATTTAACTAACTAAAATTGCTATGCTTAATCAAACAACTTCCAGCTAACAGATTTATTAGTTGCAAAACACACACCTCTCACATACATACAAATTAGAAGTGTATTTTCTCGTTATTTAGTTTTGGCCAGTTCTATGGTGGTTAAATTCAGTTTTGGCCGGTTTTAGCCAGTGGCCAGGAGAAAATCAGTTTTGTGCGGCCAAAACTACAACCCTGCTTGGAAAAATATAAAGTATGCTGTTTTGCAGCGCTGCTCTCGATCAGAGATATGATATAAAGTTTGCTTGCATGGATGAAGAATAGCATTTCTAAAACTCGGTGTCTTATAATTTTACAAAACTGATGGCCCGATCGGATTCGGAACTTAAATTCGGAGACATTTTCTAAATCAGACGAGTGGGCTTTTCATAGGGGCAATCTCCTCCCCTCTTTTTAAGTTACATTATGTTTTATGAACATCTTGAAATTTTGCATTTCAGCATATATTTTAGGGCTCTTTCCAGTAAAATGCATTGACGACAAACCCTTTGCCTCCCCTGGAAAATTTTGAAATGTCAAGCCTGAGGACGACCAAAAAATTGGGACAATCCTGATAAAATAAAGGCAGTGGGTGACAATCCATCAGGCAATTTTTTAAAAAAAAGTTGGGAGTGCAACCAGAGGGGGGCCCCACAGGGCCCGCCCCCCCCCAGAACGCTAATTTGAACAAATTTCGAAAATACTCTTTTTTTTTTAATTCGAACGAAGATGAACGTGCCTTAGAGAAAGTGGTTCCAAAGTAAGCAGGGACGACGAGAGGTCATTTAAAAGTTCCCCCTCTCTCCTTTTTGGCATTTATTTTTTCTTTAGTAAGGAACTCATCATTCATTACACTGCCTATTTCTTCTGCTACCGCGGAGTGATCGTTTTCAACAATGCGCCTTCTCAAGTCCTATTTAAGAAGAACGCTTAAATGGATTAGCACAGCTTTGTATCAACAAAGATATAGTTGTACAACCAGATGAAGTTATTGAAGAACTAACAAAGAAATAACGACGGTTAAACTTTGCATGATAGACAATAAGACAATTTTATAACTGTACATATGCAATGTGGATATTTAGGACTCATCAAGTGTAAGTGATTTTATTGATTATTTTATTGTATTTTTAAGTGATTTCACACCATTTTAACGTGTTCCTTTTTTTATCTTTCCTTGAATGATCTTAAAAATATGAATAGTTTAGAGCTTTAGGCGATAAAAATTCGTGTGCATTTTCATTTATTTCATTAATATAGTAAACCAAGTAATAACAAGTATTGATTTCCATTTATTAATTTGAACATCTTACTGCCATGCTGTTGTTTCAAGTATTTTAAAGTTTATTCTTAGCGTGATTTCAATTCTGGCATGAGAACAATTAATGTTTTTGCAACAGTTTTTGAATAAATTGCAAAACTTATGCAATTTTAAGGAATTTCACTAAATAATATTAATAATAATAATAAATATAAGATATAAATATAATATGTAAAGAGAGAGGGAGAGAACTCTGATAGTGTTGTGAAAAAAAAATGTTCCCCCACTCCTAAAAATATTTTCTGGTTGCGCCCCTGTAAAAAGTTGATTCATTCCCCAGTAAAATTCATGAAAAAATTATTCCTAAATTGTTGCTGAGTTTTTTTCAAGTGTTAAACAGTAGCACAGGTTCAAAGATAATAAAATATGTTGCACTCGAATGAATACCGCATTTTCTAATTCATGTCATTTTTTCACAGGTGATACAACTTAAAAGCCCCCCCCCCCCAACCCCCCTGCACTTGCAACTTATGTTAGGCGAGGATTTAAAAAACAGTTCGGCTTTTTCCGCCCAATTTCATACAATTCCGAAACAAAACACAAAATTGGTCTAGCGGAAAGATTAAAAAAACAAATTTACTTTGGACTTCTCTGTGTATATCTCACATTCGTGTCTGCTTTAAACCCATGGAAAGTGAAACCACGGTAACATGCGCGGAAAATGGATTCGTTTCATCACCCAGACGGACGGACAACAGCGCGAAACGAGAGAAAACACAATTTAGAACGAGTGGTTGTTTTTGGAGAATACTAGTGAGGTGTAAAAACACATTATTACGTACTTTTGGGCGGATTTTCAATTCCATCTCGACCAGACGACTCGCTGCGGAATCTCGTGGCCATGTCTATCGAGATCCCGAGTTGAGTTGAACGTAAATAAACAGAAGGAGATTGTTATCCAGGGAATTATTACCAGTGCTGCCACCTATCGGTATATAAAATAATGGAGGCAAGGCACTTAGTATGCAGTCCTCTACATAAATACAGTTGTTGTCAGTTGTGACTCGGAATAGGAATAGGAATTATTCCCGGATATTTCCCCCAAATATTATTTGCCTATCCATTGGGCTTCATTTTCTTTATTAAAATTTATAATATCATTGGAATCCTAATTTTGAGTTTTGTCTCCGAAGTTGGTATTTCCGTTTCGATTTGCGCGTCCATCGGTTGCGTTCGACGAACCTCACCGGTCTACCGGTTAGTAACCAGTTACTAGCCGCGGCGTTCTATGATCAACCGGTTACCGCAGCGGTTACCATTCTAAGCTGTTGATTGGTTGATTGGAGCACGCGATCATTAGCTGTCATATGATTAATTAACCGGTCGCTCCGGGTCGTGCTCGTCGAACGCACTCATTGGTTGCGTTCGACGAGCTCGACCGGTTAGTTAATCACGTGACAGCTAATGATCACGTGCTCCAATCAACCAATCTTAGCTGTTGATTGGTTGATTCAAGCACGTGATCATTAGCTGTCACTTGATTAACTAACCGGTCTAGAGGGAAAAAAAAAATTATATATAAATGCATTAACATATAAAAGTGTTTCCTTTTATCACTAAATGTTATGAAATTTTACTATTATATGTAATGGAGGCAAAGCGCTACGTACGCAGCCCTCATCATTTTATGTTATGGGTATTAAACCCACGAAGAAGAAGAAGAAGAACTAACCGGTTGAGCTCGTCGAACGCAACCATCGTCGTGTTTTCGAGTCGGCACTTCCACTTCTACTTCGATGAAAAAGTTGTTTGCAGTTTCGATGGCAGTCGCTGGCAGATGAAGTTTTGGTCGTATTTTCACTGGATTTCCTGACAGACTCCCTGTTTTTTGGTTTTGTGTCCCTCATCGGCGTGAAAATGGACCTCTTCGATGATTTGCCCGAACCTGGTACGTACTCTTTATGTTGCAGAGTTTCTGCTAGGTTTTTCAATTAATAATCGGCTTCCGTGTCTACCGATCTAGGGGATGCCTGAAAAACTGAATAAATGTACTGGAGTTTCTTTTACGTTCTGGATGAATATTGCAGTTTTTATTGAAATATTGTAAACGAGAAAAAAAAAAAGTGTTTTGAATTGAAACCTTCCGTTGTTATCAGGGTTGCCACACCACAGGGATACCTGAAGGGGAACACACCACAGGGGAAACACAAGGGAATTCAAAAATCAACAAAAAAACAGGGAATTTCGAAAATTTCCTCAAAAACCTGGAAAATACACGGAATTTTTTTTTTCTTCTCAAATTAAAGTTACAAAAATCAATTCCCAAATATATAAACTACTAAAAAATAAATTTAAATAGTAATAATATTAATGATAATATTAATAAAAATCAGAAATAAAGTAAAATAAAAAATGGTAATTTTTTTAAGTAAATGTTAAAGTGTTTATCATAAAAACTTAATCTTGAATTTCATGATAATTTAGAGTGTACATGAAATGAGTCGTCAATAATCATTGTTCAGCTTCACTTTTACACTTTTAGGTCCATAGAATAAATGGTTAAGAGGTCTTTTTTTTTGGAATAAAAAGTTGAATATATTCAATCACCATGCTATATTTTCAGTTATTATGAATTCTTATTTATTTCTCCTTATTTATTTATTTATTTTTGTTTCGTTTTTTTAAACCTGTGGTGAAATTATGAAGATATTACTGTTCTTTTTCAAACGTCAGTGTTCGCTCATTTGTAATGTTTCTTTTTCATACAGGGAAATTTTTTTTCCAAAATTAAGTGGCAACCCTGGTTATGTTTTGAGCAGAACAAAAATATGTCACTGTCCACAATGACCAAACCCAGACTGTGACCAGTATTTTTCTTTGATATTTCCGGTTCACGATATACATCACGCTAAATGGGAATATTTCGATAATTGAGAATCTGGTGCGGTCGTCTCATTTTTGGCGCAAATAATTATATTTTGGTAACCCTGCTGATTTATAGTAACCCTATGTCAATAGATGTTTCTCTTCGCTTTGTTTAGATTTGCAATGAAAAATATCTCTCGTGCAGGCGCTGAAGCCAAAAAATGACGCCAATGAAGAAAGATCGCCAGATTCCCAATTATCGAAATATCCCCTACTAAATGCTTGCCCATGCCTCGAGGGCACCCCAAATTTGCATTTTGGGAGGAGGGGGGGGGGGTTCTTAATTTAGCGA
The DNA here is from genome assembly GCF_026930045.1 of Uloborus diversus. Lineage (NCBI taxonomy): Eukaryota > Metazoa > Arthropoda > Arachnida > Araneae > Uloboridae > Uloborus > Uloborus diversus. The sequence continues at coordinate 616,359 of NW_026558098.1, read as the reverse complement.
ATGGACATCCAACTTTTGCAGAATTATAAAATACCGACATGCGGACATGCACATCTGACGAAAAGAGACTTTGGACATTAAAAAATGCAAAATCTCCAAGTTTGCCTGGAGGAGGAATTATACAGGAAGTCACGGTGACCTACCTTCGGAGTCTCTCGAGATGCCTCCGATCAGAAATCGGGAAAGCTTTTATGGAAACGGCAGTTCCGAAGATACTTCTCGAAACAAGCTCCGAGGGCTGTAATTGACTACTACTATTACTGTAATACACTATTATTAACTACTTTTTTTAAATGGCTACTAGGATTGACCAGGGCATATTTTAAGGAAATTTGACTGTGTGAGCAACTCCAACTTCCTCGGAAGGGGGGGAGGGATTGTAAATGTGCAGTTTATGTTAGTTGAATGATCGTCAAAAAAGAGTTGGGGTGTGAAAATTGGAATTGGGGAAATTATTGCTAATGGTGGTTTTGTTCGATAGGAAAAAAGTTTAAAAGGACATAAACGCTGTGACTCAGCATTTAAAGTAGTTCAAACAGTCGCCGAGTTTTTGAATTTTTTCAATTTCATTCATTATAATATAACCATTCATTTTCATTTATAATACAACCATTCATTTTAATACAACCAAATTCAAATAACATTGTCTTTTTCAAAAAAAAGATTTCATATAAAACCTCTCTTTGTAAAGTTTGGCTTCTGGTTTTCCTCCTCTTTGGTTTTTAATTTCGTCTTTTTTACAGAAAAATAAAAAATATATAGAAATACGTAACGGCTGAAAAATTTTAGGAAAATGTAGGTGGGCAATTTTATTTGACTGTGTGGGCAATTGCCCAAAAAAAACCCCCATTAAAATGTGCCTTGCAGTACATAAAAGTATTTTTGTACCATTCGATCTCAATTTCATCGCTTCTCACGCATGAATACTATTCACGTAGTCTCAGCCGAAGCTCCTGATGAAAATGTTTTGTACTCCGGTGAGTCATGTTTTTTAATCGGAGACATTAATGAAATATATCTTCTTATAGATCAAAAATAACGTTTAATTTTGTGTCCTAAACTTTTACAAAAAAGCTCACAAAATTTCTGTCCAATTTTATCACGAAATCCAAACATTTTCAGGATCACGACGAGACCGGAGATGAAGTATCAAAATGTAAATTATTGATTTTTTTTATGTCATTCGGTTCGAGCCGAACGATTAAACTTTAACCCGAGCGAAATTATTTTTGCATAAATTTTGCAGTATAGGCCGGGAAAAGAGTCGAAACGTACGGCTTCCGAAAAAGATGGAGTTGTTTAATGGCTGCTTTACTTTTATTTTATTTTGTACACTCAGGGTTGACTTTCTGCCAGCAGAAACTAGTTTTTGCCGTGCCAGTGGCAGAAACTAGTTATAACCGGCAGAAACTGGCAAAAACTTAAAAGCATCTTTAATTACTGAAGTGATTGCTAAATGATATTCGTTTAAGTAAACTAAAAAAATTAAGCTTCATTTCCTCATTTAAAAAAATGAAATCCTATGCTAATGCCCTTGATTTAGTTCGAGAAGGGAACTTTTCCATTGCGGGTGCTCGTATTGTTTGGATTAATCTAACAAAGGACGAAAAATCATATAAGTGCTCAGGATAGAGGAGCGACATACAAAATTAAAAGGCATTTCTGATTTTAATTTGCTCACTTATATGCTTCATCTAAATTGTGATCGAAATTATCACGTGCTTCAAGAAGAAAGGGCCAGAATTTTGCTTGCCAATATTAACATAGATTTTGTACCTAATGTCACAGCTTTGCAAAAAAATTGGCCCTATTTCTCGAAACTTATTTTTCCAGTTGAATTTCTCCCACCACCCCAGTTACTACATGGTGGACCAGTTAAAAAAAAACAATAGATGAAAGTTTCACGAACATTGCTTGTTCCTTCATGCATTACCTGCTAGCTCTTCTGTTGCAGAAACATTCTCAAGTTTCTCGTTTGTACATATTAGATTGAGGAACTGTTTAGATTTTAGAAACCACTTTTTCTAAAAAACAACTACAGGATCCAAACAATGTAACATTTGATTTTAAATTGTGGTAATATCGTAATTAAATTGTGCTTTGGTTAATAATTATTTTTTCCATGCACTTCCTATCGCATGTCAATAATTTAATTTTGTGAGTTTTTGCCAGTTTCTGCCGCAAATGTGGCTGAGAGTGGTTTTTGCCATGCCGGTTTTAACTGGTTTCTACCAGTGGTTTTAACCGCCTCGGCAGAAACTTGACAACCCTGTGTACACTTGAACCTTTTTTTTGTGCAATATTTTTATTCGTGTGGTACAGGAAACTTTGTGACGGGATCACTCTGGTTGTCAATGAAATAAATGTCGTGTTCTAGCCAGTGGGTGTTTACAATTTTTAATTTGTAGCGACGGCCATTTCTTATCTTGAGAAGTTCGGTGAGACCTCATTTAAAATGCACCATTCAGTCTCCTCCTCTTGATCCACCTGTTGGGCTCGAATGATAAAGAAGTTAATAAATGAGCTTTCTGATTTAGATTATGGTTCCAGGCTCGAAATGGGGGGAGGGGTTCGGTTGTTCGAGTTTATTAAAATGGAGGACATCTATGGGCAGTAGCGTAGCCGGGGGGGGGCATACCCCCTCTGAAATGACTAAGTCAGGGTTGCCACGCTGCATGGAAACCTGAAGAAACAGGGAAAATACAGGGAATTCAAAAATCAACAAAAAACAGGGAAAATGCAGGGAATTTTTAAAATTTCCTCTAAAACCTGGAAAATACAGGGAATTTTTAAATTTAAATTATAAAATTAATGCCCAAATGTATAAACTACCAAAATAAATAATAATAGAAATAATATTAATCAAGTTCATTCATAAAATAAAGTAAAAAATAGTAATACTTAAAGTTTTTTTTTTTCCTTTAGTAAATATTAAAATGTATATCATAAAAACAAAAATTATTTGTTGTTTTATTTGACATGCGTCTTCAATTTTGTACTAGTTTAATTTCGAGAGCATGAAATTTGTCGTTAATATTCATTATTCTAGTTTTAACTTTAATTTTTAAAAGATCAAGTAATGAATGGTTACAAGAGGGCTTTTTTTTTCTTCTTGTGTAAAAAGTTTAATTTATTCAAATTATCCTTATTTTTATATTTTTATTTGGTATTCCCCCCCCCCTCTGTGATTAAAATATCAAGATATTAATGTTCTTTTTTAAATACATCAGTGTAAATTGGTTGTAATGTTGCATACAGGGAAAACACAGGGATTTTTTTTTTTTTTCAAAATTGAGTGGCAACCCTGTAAGTGTAAATATATGATTGAATAAAAAAAAAAGGCTTTGTGTTTAAAACAAGCATTTTACTCAAGTAAAAAAAATTGAAACAAGAAAAAATATGCATAAATATTTCTCTTGTACAATGTATTACATACAAAAAAATTTTTGAAGGGAAAATTGATAAAATAAAATGGGCGGGGGAAGGGGGGACGAAAGAAGGGGGCGCTGTAAGCCGTAGAGCTTTATTGCAGTGATTTTCATTTTTCTCCTAGTGTGCGAAATTATTCCTTTCTACAGTCTTAAAACATTGGTTTCCCTTGTATCATTGAAGTAGATGCCAATTCTGAGAATCAGGGTTGGCAAAAACCTGGGTTTTTTTAAAAAGCCCATGGACCCAGGGTTTTTTGGGTTTTTTTAAATAAAACCCAAAAAAAACCCAACTAAAGCTGGGTTTTTAAAAAGAAATGTGGGTTTTTTTGTCTTTTTTTTTAGGGAAAATGGGGTGCTTGTAGCATATTGTAGTGTAAGTATATGGACAAAGCACAAAAATTGTCTTGGGGTAAAAATACTGGAAAATTCAGCGTTTTCTGAAGAAAAGTAAAAAAGACAACGAAACCCAAGAATGGTGAAGTTTAAGATTTTTTACAGTTAGGGCAAAGTTACTTCTCGAGTGATAAAATCTATTGTTCGTTTTTAATTACTACTTTTTTTTTTGCATTTTACTTTATTGTATTTCATTGTGTTATGCAAACTACTGTAGAACATCAAAGTAGTTTAAATCCCTTTTTACTGAATTCAGCTTAATCAAGACATTTCTTCGAACTCTATGTTGCCTGTTTTTAGCCTACTTTCCCAGTAAAAATCAGAGAAAGAAGAAAAAAGCATGAAAGAAGGTTTTGATTTGAACAAGTTTTCGTTCAATTTTGAACAGTTCAAATCTCTTAACATTAGCGCCTAAGGGGAAACTGAAAGTCAATATAGATTCCGAACTAAAAGGCTGATTTACTTCAAACAAACTTTGTTGGAAATAGCTCTTGACGACCTACTCCCGACTCCGACTCCGAGAATTTAGGGGCACCTGACACCGACTCTGACTCCTGTTCCCGACAATTAATCGGACTCCGACTCTGACTTCGTAGCTTTGGCAAACATTTATACACGGAGGACAAATGACCGACTCCGATTCTTGGATATTCGACTCCGACTCTTTTATCCCAAAATGAGATTGACTCCGACTCCGACTCCGCTGCTGTGGTTTTAACTGTGAAATAATTATTGTTGATATGATTTGTTTTTATTTTCACGCTAAAGTTTTAATTTAGGTATTTAGTTTTCGGTGAATAAACTCGAAAAATATGCGCAGACGATTTTTTTTTTTTTTTGACAATGAAAATTATTTCTTTAAGTTGACATTTTATTGTTTTTTTTATTTTGGTAAGTGCATTAATTCGTTTAAAAAATTATTTTTGGCAACAGGGGAAAAAGAAACGATTTTTTTTTATATGATGTATTTATCGTAGACTAATAATAAGAGTAGACCGAGCTATGGCAACCCTTTTGCTGCTCATAAACCAAACCATGTGACTGGTGGATATCCTAGCAACAGCGTGCGTTAATCGTAGCAGACGATCAACGCCAGCGCGAAATAAAATAAATAGAATTTATGAAACACAGAAGAATGATCTTTTATGGAGTCCGATTTGTAAATTTGTTATTCTAAGTTGTAAATATTTTGTTAATATAGTGAGTTTTTCGTTTAGATAGTATTGTGCATTTTCTTTAGTCAATTTCAATAACCCTCTTAGCAATTAAAGATGCAAGCGCCGAAAAAGAATCAGCAAACGGTAAGATTTTTACCTACACTTTCAATTTAAGATACCGATTAGTACATTTTTGCGTTAACGCAAAACGTTTACGCCATTTCGTTCACGCCAACGCTGACAGCTCCAAATGAAATAAAAACTACCGAAAACTGATCAAAAACTATTACTAATGTCAAAATAATGCATAACTAAAAGAAAAACAGTTCAATCTCTGCACCTAGAAGTTTTTTTTAATGAAAACACATTGTCGTAAAATACATGTCGAGCGCCAAACTGTAGATAATGCTGCCATCTAGCAACCATGCTGCCAAAGTCTTCGCCAAGCCCTTCCACTAGTCACATGATACATCTATGAACCAATTTTCTTCATCAGCAAGAATGAGAAAGCTCGGTCTACTCTTATTATTAGTCTATGGTATTTATTTTAATGAACTTATTATTATTATTTTTTCGTTTTGAAAGCTGTTAAAAAAAATTTTTAATGGAAAGAAGTGTATTAGCTGCTTTGTTCAAAAGGTGCTGCTATTTTATTTGTTCGTTTTTTTTTTTTTTTTTTTGAAGAAAAGTAAGGAATATTTTATTCCTAGAAATCAGTTTAAAATATTTAAAAAACTATGTTTGAAAAAATTTGCGATTTTAGCTATTTTTGAGAATATTGATCAGGTACTAGAAAGTAGTATGGGTATACGGGAAAGTAGGCTCGTCTAGTTCTAGACGGAACTTCTTGTTCTATTTCTGTGTACAGAGTAAGAAATATTAAACTTTTTCGTAAGATAATCAAAATACCGTACATCCTATTCTGTTTTCTGTCTGATCGTTTGAGAAACCTGTTGATTTCTAAAAAATATACCTCGTTTATTCGAGATTTGTGACGTGTTGGTTTGCAGAAAATAATTCGCAGGAAAGCCTTTTAGCTAGAGTGGTTTCCAGTGTACAGTCTAGAGATTTTGAGAAAATCAGTGACAGCACTAAGTCAAGGTAATTTGAGTTATTTATTGACCAGTTAAAGAAAAAGTTAAATATATTTATTTAAAATCTTTGAAGTATTTTTTCAATGCCGTTAAGAGTTGAGAAATACTATTAAAGTTCAAAATTCCTTTTTTTTATGTCCATTGTCTGTGGTGAAGAACAAATAAAAAAGAAGTTTAAATTGTGAAAGTATTTAAATTAATTATTGTTTTTAAAAACTTCTCAGAAAATTTAAAAAAACCCAAAAGTGGGTTAAATAATGGGTTTTTTTAAATGGGTTTTTTCAAAAAAAAACCCATTGGGTCCAACCCAATTGGGTCCAATCTGGCCAACCCTGCTGAGAATGTACCTGTTTAGAACAAAAAGACACTTCTCCTTAGTCTAGTTCCCTCAAAATTTCTTGGAATTTTCAGTTCTTTGCGAAAAATTTTCGCTTACGGAATAATGTATCGGAGAAATACTTTCGTGTCAGTATGGATGCTGCACTTGCTGAAAGGTTAAGGGGGGAAACCAGTTTAGGACGCCAAAATTTTAGTGCTTTTCGTGAATTTTAATTAACAGGAAAGAAATACGGTCGGACCTCCATACGTCGAAGTAGCAAATTGTCGGGAAAAAATTCGATATATAGAAACAATCTTATTTTATCCTTTAAGTCTCCTAAAACATTAAAATTAAAGCTAATTATGTGTATGAAACCCAGTTTCTAATTGATACGAGCATCAGATTAAAAAAAAGTTAATAATTAAAAAATTAACAGAAATTACATATTTTTGCGCCTTCATACATCTTTATATCCTTCGGCAATTAAACTTGATCCGCAACGTGAGGGGATTTTCATTTTGACGATGTAATCGAAAGAAAGGTAAATAAAGTAAGACAAAACAACGTAAGTAGAAGCACAAATTTGTAAATTACAGCAGACACGTGTTTCGGCGTTACAGGGAACGCCTTTTTCAATGCAGAAAATAATGAGCTTATGGATGTAAAGACATCTGACAAAAGCACCGAAACACGTGTCTGCTGTAATTTACAAATTTGTGCTTCTACTTACGTTGTTTTGTCTTACTTTACTGTTCAGCACAAAAGTATTTATTTATCTTAGAAAGGTAAACAATCAATCTACTTAACTTGAATGATTTTTACTGCAGCTAAAAAGATTAGGAATGATAATCAACAGACAAAAGGGAGAACTTGAAACTGATTTTATAATGTTACTGGTGACAACTAAGATTTGAAATAAACTTGAGGGAATTTAAGAACTTCAGAAACGAAACAACGACCCATCTACACACCCCTCAACTCCAGATTCCTTATGAGTTTCGTAGCAACCTTTAGTGAGCATCATTTTCTCCCCTAACCTTCATTTTTCATGAGACAGTCTAAAGTGGAAAAAAGAATATACGATTGTCTCGAAAAAGAATTTGATATATAGAGCTTTTTTCGATATATAGAAACAATTTTTCTATGTAATGAGCATTGAAATTTGCTGGGATTTCGATATATGGAAAATTTCGATATGTGGAAGTTCGATATATGGAGGTCTGACTGTAATCAGAATTTGTTCAACTTGATTCGCAACATGAGGGAATTTTCGTTTTGACAATGAATCGAAAGAAAAGTAAAAATTCATTCTACCTAACTTGAATGATTTTTACTGAAGCTAAAAAGACTAGGAATGATAATCAACAGAGAAAAGGGATAACTTGGTTAAAACTAAGATATTTGAAATAAACTTGAGGGAATTTAAGAACGAAACGACGACCTATCTACACCCCCCTCAACCCCAGATTCCTTATGAGTTTCATAGCAACCTTTAGTGAACATAGTTTTCTCCCCTAACCTTCATTTTTCATGAGACAGTCTAAAGTGGAAAAAAAAAAAAAAAAAACGATTGTCTCGAAAAAGAATTCGATATATAGAGCTTTTTTCGATATATAGAAACAATTTTTCCATGTAATGAACATAGAAATTTGCTGGGATTTCGATATATGGAAAATTTCGATGTGTGGAAGTTTGATATATGAAGGTTTGACCGTAGATTATCACTGAATAAAGAATATCCACACACAAATATTCAGAAAGATGGGTCAATAACTGTTTGAACTAGAATGCCCACCCGTCGAAAAAAAAGTGTTTCCAAAAAAACGCGTTTGAAAAAAAAAATTGGAATTTTTCACTGAAATTTTGGCAGCCTATTATTGAAGAATTTTACTAACATTTTATGACGTAAAAAAAGTGGATTTTTTGACCTGTCTAAACTGGTTTCCCCCCTCAAGATGGTTTTTTTGAGCAATCACGATTGCTTATTGTTGTCACTTGACTGTTTTGATGTGCTATCATTTTATTTTCCCACCAGCAACTTCTGCAGCATCACCGTTGACCGGCTCTTCACAATGCTGCTTCTATAGCGAAAACCGTCTCCAGGTTTCGTCAATATCCTACACACGCGCATACAAACACAACTACACACACAAACACAAACATATACACATGCATACATACAGACACCTACACATACACACATAACCTACACACAACTTCCCACACATTCATCACATTCATGCCTACACACAACTACTCACACTCATGCTTGCACACAGACACAAACACATATGCCTACACACACATACACATTCCCCACCACACACCTACACTCATACACACAACTACCCACACACTCATACCTGCACACAGACACAAACACACATGCCTACACACACATACCCGCTTACACACAACCCCCCCCCACACACACATAAACACAAATGCCTACATACACACACAAACATACACATATACACATGCATACCTACAGACACCTACACATACACACATACCTACACACAACTTCCCACACATTCATCACATTCATGCCTACACACAACTACTCACACTCATGCTTGCACACAGACACAAACACATATGCCTACACACACATACACATTCCCCACCACACACAAACACTCATACACACAACTACCCACACACTCATACCTGCACACAGACACAAACACACATGCCTACACACACATACCCCCTTACACACAACCCCCCCCCACATACATAAACACAAATGCCTACATACACACACAAACATACACACATACACATGCATACCTACAGACACCTACACATACACACATACCTACACACAACTTCCCACACATTCATCACATTCATGCCTACACACAACTACTCACACTCATGCTTGCACACAGACACAAACACATATGCCTACACACACATACACATTCCCCACCACACACAAACACTCATACACACAACTACCCACACACTCATACCTGCACACAGACACAAACACACATGCCTACACACACATACCCCCTTACACACAACCCCCCCCACACACACATAAACACAAATGCCTACATACACACACAAACATACACACATACACATGCATACCTACAGACACCTACACATACACACATACCTACACACAACTTCCCACACATTCATCACATTCATGCCTACACACAACTACTCACACTCATGCTTGCACACAGACACAAACACATATGCCTACACACACATACACATTCCCCACCACACACAAACACTCATACACACAACTACCCACACACTCATACCTGCACACAGACACAAACACACATGCCTACACACACATACCCGCTTACACACAACCCCCCCCACACACACATAAACACAAATGCCTACATACACACACAAACATACACATATACACATGCATACCTACAGACACCTACACATACACACATACCTACACACAACTTCCCACACATTCATCACATTCATGCCTACACACAACTACTCACACTCATGCTTGCACACAGACACAAACACATATGCCTACACACACATACACATTCCCCACCACACACAAACACTCATACACACAACTACCCACACACTCATACCTGCACACAGACACAAACACACATGCCTACACACACATACCCCCTTACACACAACCCCCCCCCCCACATACATAAACACAAATGCCTACATACACACACAAACATACACACATACACATGCATACCTACAGACACCTACACATACACACATACCTACACACAACTTCCCACACATTCATCACATTCATGCCTACACACAACTACTCACACTCATGCTTGCACACAGACACAAACACATATGCCTACACACACATACACATTCCCCACCACACACCTACACTCATACACACAACTACCCACACACTCATACCTGCACACAGACACAAACACACATGCCTACACACACATACCCGCTTACACACAACCCCCCCCACACACACATAAACACAAATGCCTACATACACACACAAACATACACACATACACATGCATACCTACAGACACCTACACATACACACATACCTACACACAACTTCCCACACATTCATCACATTCATGCCTACACACAACTACTCACACTCATGCTTGCACACAGACACAAACACATATGCCTACACACACATACACATTCCCCACCACACACAAACACTCATACACACAACTACATACACACACAAACATACACACATACACATGCATACCTACAGACACCTACACATACACACATACCTACACACAACTTCCCACACATTCATCACATTCATGCCTACACACAACTACTCACACTCATGCTTGCACACAGACACAAACACATATGCCTACACACACATACACATTCCCCACCACACACAAACACTCATACACACAACTACCCACACACTCATACCTGCACACAGACACAAACAGACATGCCTACACACACATACCCCCTTACACACAACCCCCCCCCCCCCCACATACATAAACACAAATGCCTACATACACACACACACTTATGATTGCGAAAAACATAATTTGAATTCAAGAGGTCAAAATTCAAATTAATTTTTAATTTTATTTATTTATTTATTTTTTTTTTTGAGGCTGACGTGTTCTTTTCGTTGTGTTTCAGAGAAGCTTCGTCCTTCCACCCCCGAAGCCCCCGGCTGGGGGGCCCCCGAGGTGGACGTGTTTGCCGATCTGCCACCCCCCAAGGGGGAGAATCGGGGCACCAAGCGCAAGGCCCAGGAGGGGGAAGACGAAGCCCCCGATCCCCCCAGAGGTAAGATTCACCCCACAAGTAACGATCGTTTTCTTGGAGAGGCAATTAACGTTTTTTTACGCCAGAAATATTTGATTAATGTATAACTGGGCTATTCCACTGACTCATATTTTCGAGGCAAAACAAACCATTAGTATTTGTCGCATGCCATGTAAAATATAAATTACTTTCAATATCTTTGCCCCCAGTTTATTGTTCTTTTTGAGCTGAACTTGATGTTGTCGTTGAATTTCCAAATTATTCTCTAGGTTGATTTTTAAAAAGCAGCCAAAAACATGATAGCTGACTGACATTAATAAAACCAACGTGTCGGTCAGTTGCCATGTTTTTCCTTGTTTTTAGTTAAGCACTTTTATTATACTTGGCCCGATTGTCACGGAGTAATCTGAGGCCTGGTTTTGCTTATATCTCAGATCCTGGAGAGGAACAAGGATTAAATTTTTGTGCCAACTGCTTAAAGTTTTAGGCACATATATCGTTTTTTTTCCCTTTAAGTACCGAGCATTTATATGAAAAAATAAGGTGAAGTTTCGTGATGGTAAAATTATTCTATTTCTGAAATACATTTACGCGAAAAAGAATAACAGAATTTAAAAAAAATACTAAGCACTTTTCATAATGCACTTAAAAGGACAAAATAACTTTTCTGGGTCAGAAAGGACAAGGATTCTTGTAGTTTTCGAAAATTTGAAGAAAATGACACCTTTGTTTGTAATTTTCGAAAACTACAGGAATGTTAAAATTGTCCTTTGTGACCCAGAATGGTTATTTTGTCCTTTTGAGTGCGTTATGAAAAGTGCTTTGCAGGGTTTAAGCTGGGTTCAAAAGTTCTTTAGCATAAAAGCTAAAATTAATGGAAAAATGTTAGCAAAATGCTAAAATGTTACACATTCTCATATATTTATATATGTCTCAGTGTGTTTCATCTCCGGTTGAAAATACAATTCATATTTCATTTGTGACATCCTTGAAGAAATAAGTACAACAGCAAATTTTTTAAAACATAAAATAAAAAAAGAAAACATGATTGGTGTTTAGAACGTTGCAGTTCCCTCCTCCTAATAAAGCAGTTTTTGGGGGGGGGGGGGACATAATGCTGGATAAGACTAATAGTTATTGAACTCAATTGTAGTTTAAACATCTCAGCTAAGATTTAAAAAAGATTAAGTTGATTATCGCCATGCACGCTTCCTCTCTAGGATCATACATTTCTTCTTTATTTAAAAAACTAATTTATTTTTTATTTGAGCAAAAATGCATTGCTTTATTTTCGCAATTCAGATAGTGTTTTCGCATTATGCGAAAAATGCGACCGTAGCGGAAACCCTGGTGCTTTGTGTTTTTAAAAAAAATCTGTTGTTTAAAGATCAACTAAAAATTATTTGAAGAATCTAGCTAAACCTTCAGATTTAGCCTAAAAGAATAGCAAACGAAGGGAAAAGATTTTGAAAATGTTTATTTTGTGTGCAGTGTGACAAAATGCTGCATGGTTTTCTTCTTCCGTGAAATTGCCTCGCTTGAAAACGATCCATTTTGATAGAAATATCAACGGATGCACAAAACACCTCATACAGACTCCGAGACCCTCGTTTCATCACCTGAACTATTATTTGTCGAACTGCTTCTGCATAATTTAATACATTTTCTATCATTTTCCAGAAATGATATTTAATTACAGTTGGCTCTCTATTTAACGACTTTCAAGGGACCACAAAAAATCGTCCTTAAGTAGAAAGCGTCCTTAAATAGAATGCTTTTAACACTATAGTGGACCATCTAGGACCGTAAAAAGCCGTCGTTGAATAGGGAAAGTCGTTAAATAGAGCGCCGTTAAACAGAGAGCCAACTGTATTACTTATTGTCTCTGTATCTTAAGAGATCCGCCCGTTTCTGAATCAAACGAAATTATTTAACCATCATTTCTGGAAATCTTCAGAGTTAAATCGCGTTTTATCGAACAGGAGTGAATCGACAATCTGACATGCATATTTCAAGTCCTTTTAGGGTGTCTTGTTCAAAATAAATTCAATGTTTTTATAAAGTGTTATACGTAATGTTTGGTTTTATCTTGATGTGATGTGAATAAAATCGTAAAAGACCAAAATAGGTGAGAATGTGACTTTCACCGGTGATTCACAGAAAATAGTTGTGTTTTCGCCGATGTTTTTGCGTCGTGAATGTCGACAACCACCGGCGGATGTCGCAATTTAATCGGGTTTCGGTCTTTCACGATGGTGATTGAAAAAGTACGGTGGATTTTCAAAGATGCGTCCTTCTAAGAGCAAAAATGGTACAAAAAAACGGAATATTTTTACGTAATTGAATCATTCGAAAGGTGTTCTACTTCTCCCGACCTGCTGCAGCATGTACGCAGTCGCAGAAGCTATTGCTGCACTGATGCAATTTTTCAGTTCGTCAAAATAAAGTGGGCAATATGTGGGACATAAATGGAATATTCTAAACATGTACAGTTGGCTCTCTGTTTAACGACTTTCGAGGGACCACAAAAAATCGTTCTCAAGTAGAAATCATCCTTAAATAGAATGCTTTTAACACTATAGTGGACCATCTGGGACCGTGAAAAGCCATCTTTAAATAGAGAAAGTCGTTAAATAGAGCATCGTTAAACAGAGAGCCTAATGTGCTTGCAGGAAAAAGTCACGTTCTGTTAGGTCTGGTAACCTGGGGGCTAATCATAAGGTGCTAAATCAATTCTCCCTCGATCATCATATTTTCTAGCTGAGTAATATACTGCTGGCCACGCAAAATGCACAACACCAATAACGACCAGAGATATCACAGCGACATTTATTCGGCATGTAACTTGTTCGAACATCAAACGATTGAAATGACAGCCTCTTGTGACGTACGGATGGTGGCAAAATCGGTAGTTCGCTTAGTGGCCACCACACGCATCAGCATAGAATTGAAGAGGCTTCGGATGTATCGTTGGGGTATAGCGGCACATATTGCTAAAGTGGATCTGGTGGTTGTATGGCCAGTCGCTGAGCAGGTGTAGTCATAGACTAATAATAAGAGTAGACCGAGCTTTCTCATTCTTGCTGATGAAGAAAATTGGTTCATAGATGTATCATGTGACTAGTGGAAGGGCTTGGCAAAGACTTTGGCAGCATGGTTGCTAGATGGCAGCATTATCTATAGTTTGGCACTCGACATGTATTTTGAGACAATGTGTTTTCGTTATAATTTTTTTCCGGGTGCTGAGATTGAACTGTTTTTCTTTTAGTTATGCATTATTTTGACATTAGTAATAGTTTTTGATCAGTTTTCGGTAACTTTTATTTCATTTGGAGCTGTCAGCGCTGGCGTGAACGAAATGGCGTAAACGTTTTGCGTTAACGCAAAAATGTACTAATCGGTATCTTAAATTGAAATTGTAGGTAAAAATCTTACCGTTTGCCGATTCTTCTTGGTCGCTTGCATCTTTTATTGCTTAGAGAGTTATTGAAATTGACTAAAGAAAATGCACAATACTATCTAAACGAAAAACTCACTATATTAACAAAATATTTACAACTTAGGATAACAAATTTACGAATCAGACTCCGTAAAAGATCATTCCTCCGCGTTCCATCCATTCTATTTAGTTTATTTCTCGCTGGCGTCGATCGTCTGCTACGATCAACGCCAGCTGTTGCTAGGATATCCACCAGTCACATGGTTTGGTTTATGAGCAGCAAAAGGGTTGCCATAGCTCGGTCTACTTTTATTATTAGTCTATGGGTGTAGTAGACCGCACGTTTTCGATTGACGCAAGATCAGGAGAAAAAGCAGACCAAGTACAGTCAAACCTCGTTAGCACGAACTCGACGGGGATGCCAAAACATTTCGTGTTAATCGATTTCCACGTTTACTGGAATTTGTGTAAGCAGACAATTTTTTTGTTTTTGTGTCTCAGAAAGTGTAGGAACCAAAGTACCTTTGTACAAAAATGTACACCCAAGCATTTATGTTTATAATTTAAGTAAGAGACACAAGCAGTGGCGCACACAAGGGAGGGGTCCAGACCCCTCCCATGAGTCTTGATATTTTTCCTGTTTGATTACGATTTAATGTATTTTGTACGTAGAATAGTTTCAAAAAAGGTAAAAATATTTTCAGTTCCAATGATAAGTGAAAAAATAAAATCCTCATGTTAAAAGATTAAAAAAATATTGTGAACTTTTCTTATAATGTCTCTAAGAATATGTCTCTAAGAAGCAGAATGGGGGTTATAAATGAATACAATGTAATAACCATATTTTTAGTTTTGTAATTACAGATTAAAATTACATTCTATGAACTTGAATCCATTTTTTAATTGTAAAAAAAGTAAAAGCGTAAATTATTTTGCTTTCTGGTTAGTTATTTAAGCCCATTTCCTTGAATAATGTTAATTATTTATTCAGTAGTTTATTTTTTACTGTTTTTCGTTCTCGAGAATCGATTAAATAAAGTCGATATGCTTGACAGCGAATTGGGGTATGATATGAGAATGAGGCTTTCGATCTCGGACCCTCCCCTTGCAAAATTCCTGTGTGCGCCACTGGACACAAGTAATTCACAACAGAGGCAATGGCTATTCGGACCAGCTCTCTGCGATAGTGCATTTTCAACATCTCATTTTCTCTTGATCTCAAGACTGGATTTTTGCTGCAGTGTTGACGGGTAAAAAAATACTTCATCGCTTTTAGATCTTAAACCACTACACGTGTAGAACAAGTGTCCAGAATTAAACATTTTTTTTTCATGATGAAATTTTACATTTAGGTTTGTCAGCCACTTGTCGAAGATTTCACTGATCATCAAGCTTTTTTACTGTAAGCATAGTCTGCAGCTTAAGTTCGTACTTTCTTAAACAACGTGGTTTTCCCGATTTTCTTACACGAGGAGAGGATTTTTCTCGCTGCCATCCATGTCGCTTGCATTCAAGTGCCGATCTTTCAACTTTCGAAAGTAATTTCATGTAAAAGCATGGGGATTTTCTTTTTTTACCCTTTTTTCTTCAAGGCTTTAAAAGTTTCCTCGTCTTATGCAGGATTTCGTCTAAATCCTCTTCATGTTGTGATTGATTTAACACTAATTTGTAGCTTTATCTGACGGGGATTGGCATTTATTTCTCGCCGAGCGAAAATTTGCGTTAAGCGAGAATTCACATTAAGCGAGTTTGCGTTAACGGGGTTTGACTGTTTACCATTCAATCTGGTGGGTAAATAGCTCTTGAACATTGTGTGCTACATGTGGTGGCGCACTATCCTGTTAAATTAATAAAATAAAAGAACATAGCTAGAAAATAAAAAGTAGAAAAGGGAAAGAAGGTTGAGATTTTTTTTTCTTTTTTTTTTTTGAGGGGGTGGGGGCTGTGCGCGATTGAACATAGGCTTCATTTTTCTGCGCTATTTAAGTTCTTTTGAGAGTGTGTACTTAGAAGTTGGGTTTGATGCATTTTTACGCCGACTTAGAAAGAATTCATCCGATAAATTACTACGACATATGTGGAACTAATAAGCACCCGGGCGCATATAAGCTACCTTTACTCCTGTTCGGACCAAGGGACATTTCTTGCCCTCTGATTGATTATTCGGAACGTCAATCAAAATTACAACGCCATTATACTTTTATTCAGTCTTAAACACTATATCTCTAGCTTAAATGTATGGATGGAATGAATGTATGGAGGACCATCACCTCAGACTGGGTGCAGGACCAATGGGGTGATACATAACGCAACCGACTCCGTCTCCATACCCCGAATCCGGTCATTGGGATGTTGCAGGCAGAAGCGGGATTCGTCAGTAAACACGATGTCGTTCCATTCCGCTCTCCATATCCGCTATTGTTGGTATATATTACTTTCGGGCATCGTTTGAAATCTTCGAGAAGAAGAACATTATTGCCTCATGTATGCAAATGAGTTTCATTACATAAGAAGAGGCATTTCTGTGTCTTTTGGGGATTGAGGTTCTGAATTGATAGTATGCTGCCTTTTATTGACGCTGTAGTTGTTTTTAATAAATATGTTACTTTTGCATGAATGTTTGATGTTTTTTTTAAACGACGAAGCTGCAATTCTGCTATGTTGGAAAATTTTCCAATAGCTATTCATCGCACAAAACGAAGCAATGGGCGTGTCTCGCACATTCCATTCTGCTGCAAACGGGCAGCAAACGATGCGCAACTGACTGAACCTGTTGTGCTATTCAAAAAATCAGTAATCCAACGTCAGAAAGCAGAAATATTGCAAAATATTGCAATATTTTGCAATATTTGTGCTTTCTGACGTTGGATTACTGATTTTTTGAGTTTTCAGCACAAAGGTATTTATTCGTGTTTTATTATACTGTTGTGCTATTGTTCGTGATGCAATCCACCACTGCCAAGTGTACAGTTTGCCTCTCATCACGGGCAGTGATTCTGCTACCTGTGATTTCTGATCCGCATCACAGTTGCTCGTTTTCGTACAACACATTGACCGATTTCTCTCGATGCCCGATGCCCTCGTCCAGGCATAGGTTACGAAAAAGTAATTTCTGTACTTTAAACCGCCAATCTGTATTCGCCGCTTGCGGGTGGCCATGATGTGCACTGCTGATAATTTGCTGAAAGGGATGATGTGAATTTGAAGTGGGTGATGCATTTTGTGAAGCCAGCAGTGTGGAACAACATGCAGAGACATCTAGCGGTAGCCACTGGAAGCTTTGCTCTTGTAGAGAGCTGCAGGTCTAATGTCCCTGCCACCACCATTCATTTTGAATCACACCTGCAGTGACAATTATGATGAAGTAAATTATTTGTTTAAATAATGTGTATCTGTATTTTGTAGTAAGTTACCACCCTAAAGCCAGGGCTAAGGCAGAAATACTTAAAATACACCACCAGCTCAGTCATTCCATCCGAGGACTGCTGTTTCGTGCTCGTTAGCACTCGTCAGCACGGAATAAGAATCACGTGAGCTGGAGGCGAAAAACCTCTTAAGGGAGCCAAGAGAGCCAAACAAACTGGTAGCTAATGCAAGAATAACTGAGCTGGTGGTGTATTTTAAGTATTTCTGCCTTAGGCCCTGGCCTTAGGGCGGTAACTTACTACAAAATACCTTAGCTTTGCCATCAATCTTCGAGTTGAACCACACCACTGCTGCGGTCGCTCATCTGGTTTGCTAATTCTTGCATTAGCTACCAGTTTGTTTGGCTCTCTTGGCTCCCGTAAGAGGTTTTTTGCCTCCAGCTCATGTGATTCCTAGGAACTACTTTGATATGCCCCCTCAAATCGGAAATTTGGCGACTTTTTTTGTTTTTATTGACACAAAACTTTGTTGCCACAAAACTTTAAAAAAAACTCAAAAAATGGTACAAAATACATGAAAATACTAAATTTGGCAACAGCAAAAACCTGAAAGCTGAAAAAAACCTAAATTGGCAACACCAAAATAAGGAACGGCAACCCTAAAAAGTCCGTAGGGAATGCCAGATTTGGCGCGTAATTTTCGGGGGTGTATATCAAAGTGATACCGATTCCTATTCCGGGCTGTCGAGTGCTAAAAAGCAGGAAACTGCAGTCCTTGGATGGAATGACTGAGCCGGTGGTGTATTTTAAGTAATGTGTGTCTGTATTTTGCAGGATGTGTGAAGCTGCGTGGTTTCTGTGCTCAGAAGCGGGGAGAGCGAGAGGAGATGCAGGACAGACACGTATTGCTGGAAGACTTCCACACGCTCATTCCCAACCTGCACCCCTCCGTGTGAGTGTATTCTTCTCAGAAATGAGAGGGTTTTCATAGACTAATAATAAGAATAGACCGAGCTATGGCAACCCTTTTGCTGCTCATACACCAAACCATGTGACCGGTGGATATCCTAGCAACAGCGGGCGTCCATCGTAGCAGACGATCAAATGAAATAAATAGAATCGATGGAATACGGAAGAATGATCTTTCATGGAGTCCGATTTGTAAATTTGTTATTCCAAGTTGTAAATTTTTGTTAATACAGTGAATTTTTCGTTTAGATAATATTGTGCATTTTCTTTAGTCAATTTCAATAACTCTCTAAGCAATTAAGGATGCAAGAGCCCAAAAAGAATCGGCAAATTTGCGTTAACGCAAAACGTTTACGCTATTACGTTCATGCCAATGCTGACGTAGCAGTTCCGAATGAAATAAAAGTGAGTGAAAACTGTGCTCAAAAACTAATGACTAACGTCAAAATATGTAATGCATAACTAAAAGAAAAACAGTTCAATCTCTGCACCCGGAAAAAAATTATAACGAAAACACATTACGTCTGAAAATACGTGTCGAGTGCCAAACTATAGATAATCCTGCCATCTAGCAACCATGCTGCCAAAGTTTTCACCAGTCACATGACGTATCCACGAACCCATTTTTTCATCAGTAAGTCTGGGAAAGCTCGCTCTACTATTATTAAACTATGAGGGTTTTAGAATTGTTACACCAGGAAGGCAACGTGCTGGATGACACTTGACGTTTGCACTACTGCAGCGTTTCTTTAAATTCTTTCATAAGTGGAACCCTTTTGTTCGCAAAACCCTGTTTTATCTTTAACAGCATAGTTTCAATCTGACATTGATGCCTGCGCGAACTGGTTCTAGGTCTCGGTTAAGGAAAACAACCAGTACTCGTCTTTTCTGGTGTAATATATTTGTCCAGAGGCAATGAGGAGCAAAGGGATGTAAGTGGACATTTTCGAGTTTTGAGTAATACAACTATTAAGATAACGTCCTGGGTAGGCTTTCATTGAATTTTTTTTTATAAATCACGCTGCACAACAGTAACTACCAGGACTATAGTACAAGGCCGTAGCCAGGATATTTTTTCGGGGAGGGACATGGTCGAGGCAAAGGTGGTTCCAAGACATGTCATCAAGTGGGAAAATAGCATTTAAAAATTATGTTTATTATGTTGTTTGCAAAATTTGAACAACAATGTATT
This sequence comes from Uloborus diversus, assembly GCF_026930045.1. Classification (NCBI taxonomy): domain Eukaryota; kingdom Metazoa; phylum Arthropoda; class Arachnida; order Araneae; family Uloboridae; genus Uloborus; species Uloborus diversus. The sequence continues at coordinate 596,221 of NW_026558098.1, read as the reverse complement.
TAAAAAAATTGTATCAAATAATTATTTTACTTAATTACTTCATTAATATTTGATAACTAATTTATATTCCATCGGAATTATTTATTAGGGAGTTCACAAAATAAGAGGACTGCGTACGCTTTTAGGATCTATAACACTTGATACTTCGTTTATTAATTGTTTGCAATTACAAATGCATGCGTCAGGGGCTTTTAGAATAACTTTCACGCAAATAAGTGAAAATAGTCACAGTTGAAAAGTAATCTACACTCACCACCTCAAAAAATAAATTAATATTCTGAAAGGCTTACTTTATTAAAATCTACAAAATTAAGCATGTAATCAAAAGTATGATAGGATTAAAAACGATAGTTTTGATCGTGTAAATATGTTGTGTCTCTTGTTGAAGAGTATATCAAAGAATGTTTTTAAAATGCTATCCGTAACAAGAGTCATTAGCAATCAGTAATAGACGAAGGTGTGAAAAAAATGAGGACTTTTTGAAATTAAAAAAAAAAAAAAATTGTATGGTGGTGTGGAGGGGGCGACGAAAAGAAGAAGAGATCTGAATGAAAGAAGATTTGTATAACAAGGCCAAGTGATAGTGAAGGAGGAAACGAAGAAAAAGTTTTGATTAGATTGTCTTTGTTTTTTTATTTTTTGGAGATACAGTAGAAGACCGTTATAATGCACACCTCGGGACCAGAGCTTTTGCGTTATACAGATCATTTCACAAATTTTGAAACTGATATTCAGAATATCTGTATATTAGCACTTCAGAATGAGTTTTATCTGCAATGAGTATTAAAGCACCAATAATCAAATTAGTTATTCACAAATAAATGTGTTTCACAATCGGAAGAAAATGAATTATCCTGCACTTCTGCTAGCTTCATGGTTTGCATAACAGCTGCATTCTCAAGAGCCATCTGATATTTTCTGTTCACTATGAGTACTCATTTTCAATTTAAAAGCTTTGAATTAAGATGGAAAGATGAAAAACTTTCAAGATTTAATTTGTCTAGCACTTTTTCTGTTTGCAAAGCAAAACAGAGGGATTTTTTAGACTTCAAAACCTATTGTTTACTCCTGAAAAGTGGTGCGGTTTAAAGAGAATTGCGTTATATAGGTCGGCGTTATAACGGTCTTCTACTGTAATTTAAAATTTCGCAGAGGAGAGGTTCACCTACCATTTGTACTGGTTGTCTCCAAATTTTTAATTTTGCTTCTCACTGCTTCAAATGTCATTTCGTTGTTCGCATCCCTCCCTGGTGTAGCAATTGTGAGTTATTTTGAAATTTTGTCTCTCGTTGCAGGTCTCGTGTGTCCTACTTTGCGGTGTTCGATGGCCATGGGGGGGCTAGGGCCTCTGACTTTGCGGCAGAAAACTTGCATCGGCACCTGGCACAGAGATTCCCCCACGGTAAGACACTTTTTCCTCTTCTGCTCCCTCCCCACACTAGAGATCCTATGTACGGAGAGATTGTCCGCCATGTTTAGTCCAAGTGTCGTCGGCTCGAAATGCTGTGCTGTGTGAATTTCTAGATTTCCCACGAAATAGAGGACATGAAATCTTTGAAGAAGAGACTGATTTTTCTTCTCCTCGTATTTTCACAGGGGCCAATCCAGGTTTTTTTTCTCGCTACCTATTTTTGTGAAAGTATTGCATCCTTCTATTTTTGTGAAAGATTTTTTTATCAGCATTGTTTTTGTGAAATTTTAGACGCATCCTCATTTTTGTAAAAGAAGTAGTGGATCAAGTGAAATTTTAGTTCGAAAAGTTTAAATTTCATCTAGTATTTTTAGCAGGTTTCGTTTTTTTTTTGGGGGGGGGGGGGGTGATAACCTAAGAAGTACAAAAAATACCATCGTCATTTCAGCTTAATGGGCTACGTACTGTGTACAATATAGGAAATGATGAGAAAAACGGTTCCCCAAAACAGATGTCGAAAGATTGCGATACTATTGCATAAATACACTTTGGTGTGAAACAGCTAAAAATGAGTTAAAATACTACAAAAAGGTTTCTATTTAAGCGATTGTTCATATAAACCTGCTTAGAATTTTGTTTTATGAGTATATTTTGTTTTAAATAGAGAAACACATTTTATATTTTAAAATGCGAATTTTTGTGAAATTTTCAATGTTTTTGTGAAGCCACTGATTTTATCACTTGATTTTTGTGAAAGTACCGATTTCAAAACAAGATTTTTGTGAAGGTACCGAAAAACGGTAGCAAAATCAGCCTGTATTGGGCCCTGTTTCATCAAACGGAGTGAGCACCAATCGTTTCGTATCATTATAGTGCTTACGAAGAAAACTTTTTTCTCTCAAAAGTTTGTTCATAAAGATAGTGTAACGGATCCGTTGCGACTTCCAACTTTCTTGAAAGGACGACACAGTTCTTGATTAAGAATACAGGAAATTTCTTTACACTATGTACAGGAAGGATCGTCGACAACTGCTAAATGAATCATCGGCAATTGAGCAAATATCAATCCACACCGTAAACTCGACGGTGACACACGTATTTACATCAAAATACGAAAAACAACACACAGCGAAATGCCTCGCAATAAACAGAGCTCAGTACAAATTCTCAATCGAGACTGACTTTTTATCATGCGGCACGGCTATTTATACGCATCGAAAGAGAACTCTCGACTCTTCCAGAAAATGCTACACCCTTCCACACTTTCTTATTTCTTTTCATTCACAAATCTTATCAATGAAAGAATAGGGGGCCGTATACCTCAGCCGAATGTATAGGGGCTGTATATTCATTACGGGAAACTATTTACAGGTTACGTTACTACAATAATTACTATTTACAGAATTTGTAACAATATATTTGTGATCTGCACATTTCATTTCATAATATCGTAACTAGCTTCTAATTTTTTCGATAACATACAGTGATATTTGCGGCAGAAGATGCATTACGGTCTACGGGCAGTGAGCATCTTTGGACATAAGATGGCCGCCGCTCTGAAGTTGTCCAGTCTCTCCGTATTTAGGATCTCTAACCCACACGAGAAGTGCAATACAGTAGAAGACCGTTATAACGCCGACCTGTATAACGCAATTCTCTATAAACTGCACAACTTTTCAGAAGTAAACAATAGGTTTTGGAAGATTAAAAAATCCCTCTGTTTTACTTTGTAAACATAAAAATGGTTAGGCAAATTAAATGTTGAAAGTTTTTCATCTTTCCATCTCATTTCAAAGCTTTTAAATTGAAAATGAGTACTCGTAGTGAACAGAAAATACCAGATGGCTCTTGAAAATGCAGCTGTTATACAAACCATGAAGCTAGCAGAAGTGCAGGATTTTGATTGCGAAACATATTTATTTCTGAATAACTCATTGTGACATTGGTGCTTTAATACTCATTGCAGATAAAACTCATTCTGAAGGGCTGGTATAGATATATTCTGAATGTCAGTTTCAAAATGTGTGAAATGATCTATATAACGCAAAAACCTGTATAACGCAAAAGCTTTGGCCCCAAGGTGTGCGTTATAACGGTCTTCTACTGTAATAATAAAAGAAACCGAATGAGTCTCAATTTAAAATGTTTTTGGATGCATTTATCCCATGCTCTCGTGTCCCCGTCATCGAAATGGGCAATCTTTCGGTCTGCCGAAATTTGAAGAAAAATCGCCCGATGCTGCGATGAAGAATAGGTTCTGGAATCTGGTTAGGATAGTTGTGTCTCGACGAAGCTGTTGCGATTGTTCTCGAACCTTTCGTTCTCGTTGAATTTGGCGACTTTTCTCAACAAGTGGCTCGAATTTGAGACCTTTTCATTGCATTGCAAGGACACGAAGATGAATGGTTTATGCGTTCAAAAGCACTTTAATGTTCTCTCACACTTGCTACTCTTTTTTTTTTAAAATTATTATTCTAATTTACTGCATATTATACACTGAGTCATATAATCTGAGGGCAATTTTTGTCACTAAATTGCGAACATGAAGAATCAATATAATTTTTAAACTATAATGAAGAGAATAATTGAAATCGTGATGATAGATAATTATATAATTACGATGAGTATAGTCAAAGGCACTTTGTCAGTAATCTGTATAAACGGTTGGTGCAAGTGGAGACTGCTCCTTCTTTGCCTGTAGGGTTGTCTATTTTAGGTTGCCTGAATCGCATGAAAGGGAAATTTAGACTGCATAAAATAAACAACCCTACGGGCGAGGAAGTCGTCTCTACTTGTGTATCCAGCTGCATATTGAGGTTCAATCCATGAAAAGGGATAAAAGGTAGAGAAAAACATTCAATTCTTGACGGAAAGATTCCAAGTCACATGATACAGTATTTTAAAGTGAGATATTGGGAAAAATATGGTTTACTCGAACCATGTGACTCGAGATCTCTGCCTCAGCTTTTCCTAAGACAATTATTCAACTTGATACCCTGCAGTTACTTATTCCTGCTTATTCATACTTTGATGTTGAGGAAGAAATCAAAGCGCTGTTAACCACGCCACAAAGTTTGCACTTTTTAACAGGTTATCTGTCGACAATGTGCAGTAAATTAAGGTACATGCTTGTTAGGAAGGTTCAAAAATACAATGTTTCTCCTAGATACCTAGACACCCCTCAACATTTTCAGACTTGTGGATAGCAATATACTGGAAGCATTTTAGCTTCCTATTTCAACTGTAAGAGGGTGCTCCACCCCTTCCCCCGAACTTCATCAGTATGGGCAGAGGGGGGGGGGGGTTAAAAAATACATTGAACTGAAAAAGCAATGCTACATATTATAATATACACAAGTAATATGCATATACATACCTGCCAACCCTTCCGGATTTCCCGGAAGTTTTACGGATTTTTATGTCCTTTTCCGGTTATGAGCAAAATCTTCCGGATTTTTTTCTCGGCGGTTGGCAGGTATGCATATACATTGCAATAAAATAATTATTTACAAAAAAAAAAGGGAAATTAAATACAGTTGGCTCTCTGTTTAACGACTTTCAAGAGCCCACAAAAAATCGTCCTTAAGTAGAAAGCGTCCTTAAATAGAATGCTTTTAACACTATAGTGGACCATCTGGGACCGTGAAAAGCCGCCGTTACGTAGAGAAAGTCGTTAAATAGAGCGTCGTTAAAAAGGGAGCCAACTGTACTTCTCTATTTGTGGCATTTTCCATGCTACGGCTCATGTTAAATGGAGGGGTCATTGAGCACCCTCTTAAAATTGGAGTAAGCAGCTAAAACTTTTACAGCATAATACAATTAGTAAATGTTAAAAAAAAAAAAAAATAATAATTTGAATTTTGACCTCTTGAATTCAAATTATGTTTTTCGCAATCACGAGTGTGTGTGTGTATGTAGGCGTGTGTGTTTGTGTGTGTGGGGGGGGTATGTGTGTGTGTATGAATGTGTGTGGGGGGGGTATGTGTATGTGTGTGTAGGCATATGTGTTTGTGTCTGTGTGCATGCATGAATGTGTGGGTAGTTGTGTGTATGTGTAGGTATCTGTATGTATGCGTGTGTTTGTGTGTGTGTGTATGTGTATGTGTGTGTAGGCATGTGTGTCTGTGTGCTGGCATAAGTGTGTGGGTAGTTGTGTGTATGTGTAGGTGTCTGTATGCGTATGTGTTTGTGTATTTGTGTATGAATTTGTGTGTGTATGTGTTTGTGTGTGTGTGTGTGTGTGTAGTTGTGTTTGTATGCGTTTGTGTGTAAGATATTGACGCAACCTGGAGATGACTTTCGCTATATCAGCAGCATCGTGAGAAGCCGATCGACGGTGATGCTGCAGAGGGAAATAAAATCATAGGACATCAAAACAGTCAAGTGAGAACAATAAGCAATCGTGATTGCTCAAAAAAAAAAAAAAGAAAAAAAGAAAAAATAGGGGGTGTCCTGGACTCCAGCTGAAAAAAAGTTTTTTTTTTTGAACCACCCTACTGTTAGTGTTGTTCCCTGGTGAGATCCATGTTACTGAGAAGTGTGTCCTTCCCCAGGTCCCCTTTCGCGCATCGAGAAGGAGATGGGCCGCGCCCTCGTGGAGGCGTTCCGTCGCACGGACGAGGAGTTTCTGGTGCTGGCCAGCAGGGGGCGCCCCCGGTGGAAGGACGGGACCACGGCCCTCGTGCTGCTGGCCGTGGAGGACGCCCTCTTCGTGGCCAACCTGGGGGACAGCAAGGTGAGACTGATACCATTCATCAATGATATCTGATAGACATCGGTAAACGATATTTAACCGCGTTCTCATTCCTAATGTAATATAAAATCGACTTTATTCAAATTAGATTAAGTTCTCGACTCTTTCGGCACGTGTAAAGTTTCAGTTTTAGGTTGGCATCCTTGGATGCCCAATCACATGCAAACGAGGCAAGTATAAACAGTGAACGATCCCGATCGTTCTCTCCCTTTCGTGTTCGTCAGCCTCTCGTGTGTTAGGTCCGGTAGGTGTCGGGGAGTTGCGAACTCCACCTCCGCTTATGGCCGGGGTTTATTGTTATCAACTTATTTTGTTCTTTTATTTATTTTAGTTTCTATGGACCAATACATTTTTGGTAAGAGTTTAACAAGTTTCCAATGTTCATTTCTTCACATTAACATTTGATTCTGCATCTTCCACTGTGTGGTATTATCTCTGCTCGTATAAGCAAGTAATAGTGTTGACTGACTGACGGAATTAAGCCTTTCGGCTTTTCGTTTAAGGCGATAAGGGGCTTTCAGATGAGTAAAAATTGGTCAAACAAACGTTTTTTCATTCATTACATTTCTAAAAATTAGACCTTTAGCTGAACCGTTTAAAAAGAAAAAGAACTGAATCGGTGGAAAACTGGCGAAGTTATGACACTTTTTGTAGGAGCCACGCCCCCTTTTTTTTACTAAAACATGCATATAAAAATGCATATAAAATGCATGAGTAAAAAAAAAGCATATAATATTTAAATTTTTAATACTAATACCATTTTAAATGAATCATAAGACCTTATTTGTGGTGAATTTGTACTTAAACTAATTTGTTTATTCAATAATGAAATTGGCAATAAAACAGAAAATGTTGATTTCCTCAAAGCCTAATTTTCGACATAATTACAAAATTCAAACTGCTCCTTGCAAACGAATTATTATTTCAATTTGCTGAAAATTTCATGCCAAGTATTTAAGTGGTTTGTTAACATTTTGTTGTGAAAGATTTTTCTGTTTGATTAGTTTTGTGGAGTATATTTGCTATATTTTATTGAAATATGAACATATTTTATCGAAAACGTCTAGTTTTCGGCTTTTCTTCTCATTATTTATCTTTAAGACAAAATTTTGAAAAAGGAATTCCAACGTTCTAATTTCGGTTGTTTTACGTATCATATTTTGTTAGTATTTTATAAATTTGATGAATTTTCGTTTGCAAGGAGTAATATGACAAAAGCGTAATAAAATCTAAATTTAAATTTAAAAAGAAAATTAAATTTCAAAATAATTCAATGAAATTTTATATTTGAGTTAGTGTTAGCATCATGTAAATATGCTGAAAATTTCAAAGAAATTCATTGAAAATTATATTAAAAAAATTGAAACCCCCGTATCGCCTTAAACATCGTAAGTTATCAATATCACCTGTTAACTTTAATACTTCTTGCAGAATTGGTGGAAGAACTAACATTTCATCAACTTTCTATGAGTAACAGATGAAGAGGCTTCTTTAAAATAACTAAAATTTATTAACACGTGAGAAATAGAGTAAATAGAATTGTATAAACTATTAACTGAAGCCAAAGGTAAAAGATTAACTAAATATGACTAGCTTGTTCGTTAAGCTCATCCTAATACAGCTAATCTATTACTATGATCAGCTGAGTATCATCGGCGATGGGCCGAGCAATACGAGCTCCACCCAAGCTACGATTTACAGGACAGACATCACCGAATGAGTTGAAAGAAAGAGAGAGAGAATCTCAACCCCGTTCGCTGTTAAATAGCCTGTTCTCATCATTATTCACATCAATGCCCTCACGTCCACGCAACCAATGAGAATGCGCCGAGTGGCAGAGACGCTTCCCCGCTTAGCCAATAGCGGGAGTCCGTAACGTCCCTCGTCCAATCCGACAGCCAGCTTCCGATTCACTCGAATCGTTGGTCCGAACGAGCATCGGTTGATTATCGTGAAGATCAGTTACATGAGCGAAGTGTAGAGATGATTTTAGTAATTCTATTTCTAACCCTTCCCTCCAAAAGGATAAAATACAGAACGTTGTTAAAACTGTTTTTATAAAAATAGGTTTTCCATTTGTCCGAGGGCAGCAGACTAATGATTGTTGCACACAAATCTCCGCTTTGTTACGTTGTTTCATTGCATGAACTTCATGGACTCTTTTTCTGCAAAGTCCGGCTTTTAATTTCCATGACTGGGAGTACGAAAAGCCGGAAGATGGCGCTAACGATTGCATATTGTTGGCATAAGCCTATATTTTTTTTATGTTCTTGGAGCAATTTCATAAAAAGCTAGAATGTATTTTAAATTGTTTAAAACTTACTTGTTAATTCAAACTATTCTAGAAATATATTCCTGTTTTAAATGTCGTTGAAAAACCGGCGTGCGTAAACCCCGAACGTGTGTGAGAAATCCCCAAGTGTCTAAACACCCAACAAGTCAATCACGTGTTTTGCCCATCGGCGGATGTGACGTCAGGCCTTAAGAGTTGAGGATCTTTCTGCTGCTAGCAGTCAAGAAAGTAAATTTAAAAATAGAAACAGTTAAAGGATTAACTGAGTTGAGTTGCTTTGAGATGCAACAGATATACATTTTGACGACGTCACGTCATTGCTTGGGGGTAACAGAGACGGTTTAAATAGAAAGTCGATCAATCAATCCATCTCTTCTGATTTGGTTCCGTTCTGCAGACACGTTCTGAAGCGCGTTTTCTTGCGCATGTGCAGTACAATCGGCGTCATTCTAAAGTAAGTGGTTCTCGTGGAAAAGCGTGTTAAAACGTAGCTCTAAAATGCCTGTCGTCAAAGTGAAAATGGAGCAAAGAATTAACATTGAATTTCGCTTCTAATTGGGCAAGACAGCTGCAGAAACATACGAAATGTTGAAACAAGTTCACTTGAACTTTGGAATCACTTTCGGGATGGGTGCAAAAGGCGTCTATGATGATTCACACACAGGTCGGCCTCAGTCCGTACACAGGCTGGAAGCAATTGAAAAAGTTCGCGTTATGATGACAACTGGAATTGAAGAGATACTGTTCGTTTTCCTTAGCTGAGACTTAGCGCCAATTTGCGCATGCGTCAGGTCTGCTCTGATTTTATCGAAATAGGGAGGGAAACCCGGAAGTAAAAGGTGCAAAATAACGTGTTCTGCAGTTCTTTCAATGTAGCTTCGAAAGAGACAAAGATAGCAAGTGTGAGCGGTAAGTGCACATCCTCAACCTATCGCCCCTTTTTGAAATGGAATCTGTCCTGAGTGGTAGTCTTCGCTTTCGAGAACGGACAGTATGTTTTAATGCGCCTTTCCACGAGAACCACTTAGTTCCTGTTGCATTGTTGAAAGAAAACTCAAGTAAAATTGTGAGTGTAAATGTGATAAAAGTTGTAAAAAAGATTCGATTGTATAAAATAACAAAAGCCTTTATTGAAGCAAAAAGTGCTATGTAAAATACATTAAAAACAGTAGGTTAGTATAAAGAATGAACTGCGCCATTGGGTATTCTAAGTATTGCACTAATAGAAATAGTAAGAAAGATGTCTAAATATTGCACTCCACTATACTATACCCTCCATTAGCTACCTAATACGAATCCTGTATACAACGGCGAGTACTACTTTCCAAGTAGTAAGGAAAATGACTGGACTAAGTTCCACATCCTATACCATCTGGAAAGCCATCATGGAGAAATTCAACTTAATATCCTACAACTCAGAAGTAGGCCGAAAATACTACATTCTATTATTCTTCCTTACTGCACTCGCGCTGATACAACTACCGTACTAATGGTAAACCATCTCACACTGTTTTCAATTTCTCCACAATCTCATGCTTAGATGGATAGAGAGATCGATAGCTACGAATAACACGGCGATTCACTTTAAGAACACGAATTCATAACACGTGCTCAATGCTCATTGGTCCACGTATATCTAGCATGAGCAATGCGACGATTTCTAGAACCTTCTTCAACTTTCCGGCCCATGAGAGATCGTGACTAGGGCGCCATCAAGTGGCGAAAACATGGAAGCACGTATTCAAGCTTTAACTTTTATGGAGGATGTTTACCTGATACTTATTGATATAATATGCGGCCGAAAGCCGTAAGTACATACACGATATCTTAACATCATCTAAAACTTAAGCATTTATGCTAATCTCTAAGTAGTAAGCAACGAGATAAAAATAGGGTAAATATACTATTAAAAAGATAACTATTTGGTGCCCATTAGATTTTTTGCACTAGTCTCTCCAAAGGAATGTCTCGTGGCTGCTACATCTCATCAAATAACGGGTGGAATGGACCAAAAATGGGTCCACATTTAGAAGGGGTCGAACGTTGTTCTGGTTACTTGTGCCCGTCGCTGATTGGTCATCTTCATCTTTCTTAGGCCGTCCTCTGTCGCTGGGATGAGGAGTCCAAGAGGCACCTGCCCCTCCCCCTGAGTGTGGACCACACCCCCACCGACTACCGGGAGAGGATGCGCATACAGAAGGCGGGGGGATACGTCAGGTGAGATTACTTGCTCATCATTCTGAATATCGCAACACCCCTTGAGTGGCGAAGCGTTCCCACAGAGGACATGTCCTCTAAAGTCTGTATGATACAGTAGAAGACCGTTATAACGCCGACCTATATAACGCAATTCTCTATAAACCGCACTACTTTTCAGAAGTAAACAATAGGTTTTGAAGTTTAAGGAATCCCTCTGTTTTGCTCTGCAAATAGAAAAAGTGCTAGACAAATTAAATCTTGAAAGTTTTTCATCTTTCAATCTTAATTCAAAGCTTTTAAATTGAAAATGAGTGCTCACAGTAAACAGAAAATACCAGATGGCTCTTGAAAATGCAGCTGTTATGCAAACCATGAAGCTAGCAGAAGTGCAGCATTTTGATTGTGAAACATATTTATTTGTGAATAACCAATTGTAATATGGGTGCTTTAATACTCATTGCAGATAAAACTCATTCTGAAGGGCTAATATAGAGATATATTCTGAATATTACTTTCAAAATTTGTGAAATGTTCTATATAACGCAATAACCTGTATAACGCAAAAGCTCTGGTCCCAAGGTGTGCGTTATAACGGTCTTCTACTGTAGTGTGTTGTATAGTAACATTCTAGGCTAAAATCATTTAATCTTAACTTGTCAGGGAAATATCCAATCAATGTGAACATTTACTGTTTTAAGGTGAAGGGGTTTAAATACAACTGGACTTAAAGACAATACAATGTGGTCGTTTCCAAAATTTTAAAAGTATTTTTTTTCTGAAAGAGCATGCTTAAAAACGTAGGATATGACCACTTTTTAAATAATTTGTTTAAGTTTAATATTTTTTAAAAATTATCTAAATCGGTGCGCTTTCATTGTTTAACGCTTCTGCCGATGACATCACAAATGATGAAATGCTATTCAGAAGAGCACAATATTTCATTCGCATCTTTACTCGCGTGTATTGGCAACGATAGGGTTGATAGCAAGCGTAGAGCGCAATTTTTAATTCGCTGCTTGATTATCATAACGTAGAAACGCGATAGAAAGATGCGACGAAGAGCATCATTTGTGACGTCATCAAGACCACGCCTTGTTTGAAAAATCGGACATTTAAAAGAAATTGATTAAAGAATAACTGTTGGGAAAATGAAAGTATTTTCTGGGTCCATATTTTTTTTTTCCTTATTCTATCTATTTAAGTGACATAAAGTACTGTAACGGATCCGGTGCGACTTCCACTTTCTTGAAATGAAGACACAGTTCTTGATAAAAACACAGGAGCTTTATTTACACTATGTACAGAAGAAATCGTTAACAACTGCTAAATTAATCATCAGCAATTAAGCAAATATCACTCGACACCGTAAACTCAACAGTTACACACGTATTTACTTCCAAATACGAAAAACAACACAGCGAAATGCCTCGCTATAAACAGAGCTAATACACTCTAAGTTCGAATTCTCAATCGAAACTGCCTTTTTATCCAGCGTAACGGCTTATATACACACCGAACAGAGAGCTCTCAAATGTTCCACAACGTTCTAAATGCGTAGACCGTTATCAAATTCCATTCACAAATTTTATCAATGAAAAAAAAAGGAATTGGGGGATCGTATACTTCAGCCGAATGTATAGGGGCTGTATATTCATTACGGCAAACTATTTACAGGTTACGTTACTACAATAATTACTATTTACAGGATTTGTAACAGTACTATTTTTGACTGAAGGAACCAACCCCATTGTTGAAACTCCAACAAATTCTTCTGTTGCAGGGAGGGTCGAGTGATGGGCGCCATCGAGGTGTCCCGCTCCCTGGGCGACGCCCCCTTCAAGGGCGTGGGCGTGTCCTCGGTCCCGGACGTCCGGCTGCTCCGCCCCTCCGCCCGGGACCCCTTCCTGCTCATGGCCTGCGACGGACTCTGGAAGGTGCTGGGCTCGCAGGAGGCGCTGCAACTCGTGCTGCCAGACACCAAGGTGAGAAGACTTCTCTCTCCACTCGATGTTACAGATTGCCATGAAGACAAGTCTAGCTGTTTTGTATATCTATTTTGCGGGACTCATTTTCATTGTCATGGCTGTAAACAGTGGTGTTCCCACATAGGGAATACTCCATAACGCCGTATACTCTCAAGCATTTTTTAGACATTTAGGTTATACCTTCAAGCTTCAAAATTTTTCATATAATGGCGTATTACGTTCATGATCGCATACACATATTGTGCGGAATGAATTACTGGGAGTATACGCTCAGAAAAAGTGATGGGAACGTCACTGGTTATAAATCGTTCAATCCAGACTGGACTCGAGCAGATTTTACGTTAAGGAACGGTTTTTCTTGAGTAAAATCAGTTTTTTTTCAGGGAAAACACCTGTATAAAAGAGCTTAAATAGCAGAACTTTGTGAAATACGCAGTGTCCAGATAACTCATTCCTTTAATAAAGATTGATAAGAAATAAAAATACCCAGACGGCCATACACTGCAAATGTAATTTTCATGGTAAGTGTGCTAATGGCCCGTTATAATCACACCGCATTCCAATGACCATTTCTTTTTTTATAGATATGCCTCGATGACTTAATCTAGAAAATCACCAATCATTGTGTGGCGACTGCGAATTTCTTCTCCATTTCCATTTCTAGAAACATGAAACCTAACGAGTAGCGTCCCATCGCCTTTTCTTTTTTTTTTTTGAACATTTTAAGACAAAAAATCAACCCTTTTTTTGTGCAAAACACGTAGTGGAGAGCTGATATTTCAGTACTAGTGTCTTAATTTCACCTTTACCACAAGCTACCAAGATACAGCGTTTTATTAAGTACTTTGGTATTAGGCGGCTTTGGAAACTTTTTTAAGCAAAAATAGGCTAAAATGCTAGTTATTTTCACAAAAGTTACTTCTTAGAGATTCGACCGGCAAAGTTGGGAGTCCACTTGAATTTGCTAATTAGGTAAATTGGAGTTCACTTGGCAATATATCGCCAAGGTTTCTCTCGCCAAAACTATCACCAATTTTGGAATGATTCACTTACGGTGCCAAGCAACTTAACTTCAGGCTTAAATTGCAACTTAGCAGTTTTCTCGCTTACTTCAGAAAAGCTTTGGCGCTACATCGCCAAGTTGGCGTCAGATTTGGTGGCAGAAATGATTTCTAGATTTTTATGTCAGTTTGGCGATGTATAGCGTCCATTGAATTGAGGTTTTAATTGTCGAGATGCTGTCGTTAAAGCAGTTGCGGACCTCAGTCGCAAAGAGACAGATTACCCCTCTTTACATTTGAAAGAAGGCGTATTGCTTCTAATGCGCGTACTTGAATACACGGCAAAAGGAGTTGATTTGGGAGCTGCAATAGTATACATCCCCATCGATGAATCTCCCGGTTTCGAGTTCGGCATACTGGGAACCACATGCAACATCCCATCCACAGACTCCGTGTTTGGCGTCATCAGTCTGGAATAGGGAATAACCAGAAAGAGAAAGTGTACTGTGTATTTTGAAATACACTCAAACCTGTTTATCTCAAAAACCTCTCTATGTCGAAGTTTTTCATTTTCATAAAGTATTAATTCAATGTTTTCCTCCATGTTTGTCTCGAATAAAATTTTCTGAAAACCTGTGTATCTCGAATTTCGACTAAAGCGTCTTTCTCGAATTCGATCCTCAACGATCTTTATTAACTGGAATTTAGAGACAAAAAGCATTTTTCTTAATATTAGCAGTCACATGATCCTCCAGAATTAAAACTTTATGTACAAGAAGCAAGTTTACCAGCAATTATATCCATTCGGAAACTGAGAGGCAGGGGACAAGTGTTGATTAATAAAACTGCTTTCAAAGTTTTACTTTCGAGTCATTGCTCCAATTCCTTATTTTTAGAACTTTTTTCGAAACCTCTTATCTCGAAACCTCCATATCTCGAATTTTTCTTCTCTCCCTAAAAGTCGAGATAGACAGGTTCGACTGTACGCTAAAACACCATGAGATGATAAATGCAATTTTGCTCGAAATTCGGCAAAGAATCACGGCATAGTTAGAGTACCGCCGAGTTTCAAGTCAATGGTCAGACGATATGCCATCGTCGTGTTGACCATCGAGCGATTTTTTCTCCTGAGGAATTTCGGTAAAGACAGTGTTCTGGCCTCCTTTCCCGAAGCATTAAGTCCACCGGAAATGTAGGCGACAGCCCCGAGCAGCGAGTCACTGAAGTGCTCCAATCTTTATAGTCTGTATTTAGAATCGGCGTGTCGAGGTCAGATCACTTTCCCCTTTTAATTTTCATCGTCACTGAACGTTTGACCCACGTTGCTTCTCCTAGGTGCAACATTTGCGGAAGCAACGTGGGAGGGGGGGGGGGAATTCATAGCACCGTAACCATGGCAATCAGAAGAAGGAAGTTACTTGGCCTCGACACGCCGGTTTAAATACATGGACTTTAACAATTTACTCTATGGTGAGTGTGGATATTTTCCGTGTCACGGGGGCGGCGCGCACAGTACATCTGTAGAAACTTTGATAGTTTCGCTTTCGATTAAGATAAAGCAGGGGCGGATCCAGAAATTTTTGTAAGGGGGGTCAAGTTTCAATGGCCAACAGTATCCCTCATACGTAAAAAAGTATCAGTTAAGGAGGGATGCAGACAGAGGGGATGGCGCACACTCTCATGCTACGGAGACCCCCCTCAGATTAGATCAAAGTCCTTTCAAATTATTCCCCCCTCCGCTAATTTTTCAATGCCGCAACCTGCGCCATGGATCAAATTTTCATCAGAATTCATATTTCTGCAGTCGAACATGCTTGGTCATGATGTTACCGTAAATTTGAATATATGACATAACAGCTATAAAATGGTTAGAAAAAGCACACACACACGACATGTGGTTTGGTGGAAGAGTACTCTTAAAAACGTTAAACTCATTAAAGATGATTGTTCTTTTGAAAATGAACAAAGAACTCAAAATAGCGACCGCCCCATTCAATCCCCTGAATTATGACGCGCTGAGAAGAAATACCTTACAGAACCGAACAAAGCAAGGTTTACATTGTGCATTTACTATTTTTAAGTTAAATAATAATTTTGAAATTCTTGTTACAGGGGGGTCTACTGACCCTTCGACCCTCCCCTGTATCCGCGCTTGAGATAAAGTAACTATGGGATTGCTTTCTTTCTGTCCCATTCAAAAAGAAACACAGTGTATTGCTTTTATTTGAGTTGCTTTGTAATTATTTGATATTTGACAATGCTCATTTAGGAAGATGCTCCGGAGGAGATCTGCTGGGAGAGTGCGTGCGGCCGGCTGGCCAGCGAGGCCGTGCGCAAGTGTAGCGGAGACAACGTCACCGTCCTCCTGGTAGCCATCAACAAGATCCGGTGACATCCGACCCGATGAAGGCCGCCCAGAGCTCGAACCGACGACGCATTCGACGGATTCCCGACCACAGCTATATGAAGTTAACACAGCTGTATACAAGTTTCTTGTCGATGACGTCACGACGCGCCGAAGGGAGAACTGATGAAACGTCACACACACTACCATTACTTGGCGAATCAGAGGAAATCGCCAACTGTTCGTAAGCTCTTACTGGCTGGCGCGTTTGACTCGAATGGGTGTACTACTCTGCGCCGCTCGTAAAATTGAAAATATTTAATCATCTACAGAAATCATGACAGAAAGAAAAAAAAAATTAATTTGAATTTTGACATCTTGAATTCAAATTATGTTTTTCGCAATCACAAGTGTGTGTGTGTGTGTCTATGTAAGCGTGTGTGTAGGGTGTATGTGTGTAGGCATGTGTGTTTGTGTCTGCGTGCAGGTATGAGTGTGTGGGTAGTTGTGTGTGTGAGGGAGGAATGTGTATGTGTGGGAGGAGGAATGTGTATGTGTGTAGGCATATGTGTTTGTGTCTGTGTGCAGTCATGAGTGTGTGAGTAGTTGTGTGTAGGTGTGTGTGTGTAACAGGGCCTGGTTAAGGTAACTCATTTTTTGAACTCTCCCGTCAAGCCTTACAGTTGGCTAAAACAATGTTAGCCATTTGGGAACCTTTAAAAAGCAAGGGGTGCTGGCTAGAAATGCATGGATTTCACTAGCTGTCCGGTGAAGTGCCTCATTTCACCTAGAGCCGCTATATGGATAGGCCGACGCATCAGCTTAAGTTTAGCCACTTTGGATCGGATTTTTCATTGCTGCACTACTAGGGTTACCACAACAAAGTTTCGGATTTCGCCAAATTAGCCAAAAACAATACTTTATTTAATAAACAATTCACGTGGCCGCTAATAATTGCTCACAGAGAACAATCACCGAGCGCAATAACTCGCCAGAAAACACAACCATTCAAACACGTGCTCCGATCCGAGAAGGCTGATCTTAAGCTGATGCGTCGGCTCGTATATATAGGGGCCTTATTTTCACCCGAAGTTCGGAACTACTGCCTTCAAGCTAGGAGGTCTCGGATGATTCCCCCACTGCCAAGGAATGTTGTGGCCCAGTATGGAGTTCGCGCTTGAGTTATGTTTTGGCAGTGCATTCGGCCACGAGTGCAAAGGTTTGAAACTCTGAGACATGAACATTTCCGTGATGTGGCGAGAAAGGTGTCAACTTCAGAGAAATAATTCAAGGAGCATTTGTGGCCATTTGGAGGAGTACAATGCAATGAGCAGTTCACAATTTATGATTAAAAAATCACTTATAAAAAAAAGAAAGAGAAAGAAAACTAAAACCACTTGTCTAAGATAAATAAATACCTTTGTGCTGAACAGTAATGTAAGACAAACAACGTTAGAAGCAGCACAAATTTACAAATAACAGCAGACACGTGTTTCGGCGTTACAGGGAACGCTTTTTTCAATGCAAAAAATAATGAGCTTATGGATGAATACATTCATCCATAAGCAAATTTGTGCTTCTTCTAACGTTGTTTGTCTTAAATCACTTGTCTACTAAGTCTGTTTGTCGTTTCCTAATCATCTTACACAATATCACAAAAATAATTTCACATGTTACGTAAATATGAAAAGAAATGAGGGGGGGGGGCTGTAAACCTTGAGCTTATCTGTCACATTGGTTTGCATTAGCATGAGAACGTGATTGAATCGCGATATCAGTAAGGAATAAGACGAAATGTTGGGATTAGTAATTTTTGTACGCATATTTGAAGAGTTTTTAAAGGAGGGGGTGTCAAGATTCCTTACAGTTTCATAAAATTTCACTCTTCAGAAAATTTTACTTGGGTCCACTGCCACCCCTGGAATGGGGAAAATATTCCCGGATGTCACTGCGGGTATTTAACAGCCACCGAGTAGACATTTTTCTCATCTTTTTTTTTTCTACAATTTTGTTGCCATATTGAGGTTTTTTAAAAAATGTCTGATCCATTTATGAAATTATTCAGGATGTGTGAATCCGAAGTTTGTAGTCATTGTCATTTTTACTTGTACTTAATAAAATGTCTTTTTCCAAAATCTGTTTGAAATTTTACAATTTATTATGTCTCTGTTATTTAAAACCTACATATTGGTTTAAAACTATAATTGAACATTTGGGTTGGATTGCACCCTGGGATTTGCTACAGCGCTCTTTGAGTTTACCAGGGTTGCCACGCCACAGGGAAAACACAGGAAATTCAAAAATCAACAAAAAAACAGGGAAAATCCAGGGAATTTCGAAAATTTCCTCAAAAACCTGGAAAATACAGGGAATTTTTTTTCCTTCTTAAATTAAAGTTACAAAACTCAATTCCCAAATATATAAACTACCAAAAATTAAACAGTAATAATTATAATGAGAATATTAATAAAGTTCAGTAATAAAGTAAAATGAAAAATGGTAATTTTGCTTGAAAGTTTTTTTTTAAGTAAATAATAAAATATTTATCATAAAAAAAGAGTCTTGAATTTCATGATAATTTAAGAGTGTATGAAATGAGTCGTCAATAATCAATGTTCTGGGTCACTTGTACACTTTTAGGTCCATGATTAAGAGAAGTTTTTATGTTTTTTGGAGTAAAAATTTGAATATATTCAACCACCATGCTATTATTTCAGTTATTATGAATTCTTATTTATTTAGAAATTTGTGTTTCGTATTTTTTTACCCTGTGGTGAAATGATCAAGATATGAATGTTCTTTTCCAAATAATCAGTGCTCGCTCGTTTGTAATGTTTTATTTTCTTACAGGGAATTTTTTTTCCAAAATTGAGTGGCAACCCTGTTTAATCTGAGCACAATGGACCTGAAGACTCATCGCCTACAGACGACAAAATACAGAAGAGAACCGGAATACTAGTATTTTTGAAGACCTTTCAGAAAAATTAAAAACCAAATATTTTCATAAACGGTGGGAAAATCGGACAAAAATATGACGGTTTTCAGGAACCCGGATAAAAAGTTATGTATAGCTCGGTGTCGAATGGTGGAAATACCAGTTGTGGGCATTGGCTGATATCTACATGTCTGGGAAAGTTGTGTTGCAGAAAATGCAAAATCGATTCGCTTCATCAGCCTGTATGTAAGATCAACTCCAAATGCGTTCTCATTGTTCCAGGATTATTTTATTGAAATGTGTCTTCATTTTATCCGAAAAAAAAAAGCTATGGAATTGTCAGGGAATTTTTTGACCTTACTCCAAAACAGGGAAAAGTCGACAATTCCGTGCTGACTCTACCGATCTCGCCACATAATTAGCCTTGAATTTCAAGCCCCTTTTCTGTTTCCCCGATAAAAATAATGTAGCGATTTTTATTTTTGCTTACTTTAATGCGTGTTTTTTTTTTCATCTTTTTCTCCGTTTTAAAATTTTCATTGTCATTTTATACGTAGACGAGAACTACTGTTAAATTAAAAAAAAAAAAACACGACACTGAGGGCTGACTTTATATTAAGACTAGTGGTACCCGCATGGCTTTGCCCGTAATAGAAAAATTAAAAGGTCTTTTTGTTCGCCTGTATATTTACAAATAATGTATGGTGAATTTTCTCGCCAACTGTTCCATGTTACGGTTCCACGTTAGGATATTTTCGTCATTTACTCGTCCATCTTATGATATTTTTGTTCCTAAAATTGGAATAGAAAAAGAACCGCATCGAATTTTCGAAACATCGCTTCGAGGTGCATACCCCCATGGTACAAACTAACTTTGTGCCAAATTTCGTGAAAATCGGCCGAACGGTCTAGGCGCTATGCGCGTCACAGAGATCCAGACATCCTCCGGACAGAGAGACTTTCAGCTTTATTATTAGTAAAGAAGATGAACGTTTCTGGCCAGAACACATAAAATTTAAAAACATTTAAATGTTTTCTAGATAACATAGGAAAACACAACTAGTCACATCTGCTAGACACACTTAAGAGGAATCAAGAGGGGGAAACTGAAAATCCGTTCGTACCTTCTTCACTTCGAAGCCTTCCGTCACAATAACCGACAGTGCGTTTCAAAATGTCTTCTGTTTCATTGGGTTTTCCTTCACTCCCATCTTGGCGGTAGAATCCACGTGCAGGAACGAGCGAGCGACACAAAAATGTATAATTTCTTTATTTACAGAATAAAAAATGATACAAAACTGAAAGAAAGCACGAGATAAAATATCACGAGAGTTTTCCTTTTCGGCGAGAAACATCAAAAATGTTTTGTAAACAAGAAAATTAAATGAACAACATGGCGTTCGAAATTAAAAGCACATGAGATTCGAGAGGAAAATCATACGGGTATGGATTTCCAATGGGTTAGTCCGAATTGAGTAGGAAAACGTTCTCAGCTCTGTGCGCCATGATGCTACGTTTGGTGACAACGATACAATGGCAGATAGTTTCGATGGGTTTTTCTTTTTGAAACATTAACGGAGCAATGCATTTATGAATTTAATTTTCATGACTATTTGCTGGTGTTGGAGGGAAAAAGAGTCTTCGGATGTCATTCTGCGAAAGGCACCGTTGCCAAAGGTAACAGATAAATTGGAATTAATACTGCCATGAAATGAAGAACAAACGTTGCCAAAGGTAACAGATAAATTGGAATTAATACTGCTATGAAATGAAGAACAAAAATCGTTAAAAAAACACGACCCTATACATGATCACAGGCATCGAAAATCCGAATCGTTACGAACCACAAAGACTTCCATTCGGTTTTAAAAATGCTGCCGAAACTTTCCATCGGCCGATCACCAAAAGATGCACGCCATTTAAAATGGAAACAATCAAATTTGCAGTTAAGTAAAAAATACAGACAACGTTAAAAAAGCATCATTTATGCCTTGTTAACGTTGTGGTCATCGGCGAATTTGGATAAAAATGAGTAAAATGACTGCTTGAATAGGACGTGCATATATATATATATATATATGGGATATGCACGTCCAAATTGTGTTGCAGATTTTCTGGAACATATTAATTTTTTGAAGTCATTTTTCTGAAGGTACTGGTTTCTTTAAGTCATTTCCACGATGGTACCGATTTTTGAAAGT
The DNA here is from genome assembly GCF_026930045.1 of Uloborus diversus. Lineage (NCBI taxonomy): Eukaryota > Metazoa > Arthropoda > Arachnida > Araneae > Uloboridae > Uloborus > Uloborus diversus. Next base: position 575,099 of record NW_026558098.1, on the reverse strand, counting down.
TGTTTCCGAGGCGGTACCCATTTTTCAGAGTCATTATCGTGGAGGCAACGATTTTTAAAGCTAGTTTTGTAAAGGTACCGGATTTAGTTTATTTTTGCAAGGGTACCGATGTTATAAAATCATTACTGTGAAGATGTCGATTGTTTGAAGTCACTGCAGTGAAGGTACTGACTTCTTAAAGTTGTTTTCGTGAAGTGACAGATTTGTCAATTTCGTGAAAGTACCCATTTTTGAGAGTCATTTTTTTGGAGGAACAGTCATTTTGGCGAGGGCACCGATTTCGCTCAGGGCTGCGTGTTCCTGGAGTGCTGCCTCCTCGTGGTGCGGCAGGGCGCGGCCTTCTTCTCGTCGCAGGAGTCGGAGGTCTCGATGCCGGAGTCCTCCTGCGGGGCCTCCGGAGAGCACGAAGCCCTCCTGACGATGACGTCCAGGAGCAGCTCGAAGAAGTCGTCCACCTCGTCGTAGCCTGCAACAGAAGATGACTCATTTCGAAATCCAAACAGACCACTGGCTGTGGCTGACATTGTTTTGGAAAAAGAAAGAGCTTCGAATAACATGGCACTTTAATGACAAATGCGTGGTTTCGTTTCAAAATGACCGCAGACCAGATGGAGCTAACATAATTGTAAAACTTTTATTTCAAAAATAGGCTGAATGTCTGATCCATTTTGAAATAAAATTTAAGGGTGTGTGGTTTATTCTTGGATCTCGTATTGAACAAAAAGGATCCTGTGACTGGTCTGAATTAAGGCCCCTATATATACGAGCCGACGCATCAGCTTAAGATTGGCCTTTTTGGATCGGGGCGCGTGTTTGAGTGGTTGTCTTTTCTGGCGAGTTATCGCTTTCGGCGATTGTTCACTGGGAGCAATTATTAGCGGCACGTGAATTGTTTATTAAATAAAATATTATTTTTGTCAAATTTGGCGAAATCCGAAACTTTGCTGTAGTAACCCTAACAGTGCAACAATGAAAAATTCGATCCAAAATGGCCAAACTTAAACTGATGCGTCGGCCTATCTATATAGCGGCTCTAGTCTGACTCATCACGACAAATCGACTAGTAGTCGACTCATTACGCCAGACCATAGAGTAAAGAAATTTACATAGATAGGCCCCGTCTATGGTAAAAAGGAGATTAAATTGAAGCCGGAATTATAGGATACAGCGGTGGCATAAAAGGCGGGGTTATGATTAATATTCCAGGCCCCACAATGTATGCCCGTAAAAATTTTTAGGTCCAGAGATTTTCTCTTTAGAATCTTGATCTGTAGGTATTCTAATGTGAGAATATCTTGGGTAGACAGGTTGAATCCTGCGCGAAATAATTTTACAGGCCATCAAAGATAGCGGCCATTTTGGTTCACTTGCTCATTACGTTTTTCGCAACGTGCGTACCTATAAATTTATTTTTAGTTTTGAACTGAAATTTTTGGGCCGTAGAAAGTCAATTAATGTAATAGTTATGTCATAAAAACCGCTCTGGCTTTTTCTACAATTTTTACGTGAGGTATCTCTAACGTTTTTTGTTTAACATTCTAGTTACTTAAAAGTGTACAAAAATTAATAACTCTTAATGAAACCAAACGATTTTAAAGTGTAAAACCTTTTGTGTAAAACAATATTTTTTAAGGTCACCAGCGTAGCCAGCAATATATTCTGTAGGGATTTTTTTTGGTCAAAAATACCTTCTGAAGGAGGGTTTTTGATAAAAAAAACCTTCTGAATGGATTTTTTCGATCAAAAATACCTTCTGAAGGGGATTCTTTGATTGAAAATACCTTCTGAAGGAGATTGTTTGATCAAAAATACCTTATGAAGGGGATTTTTTGATCAAAAATACCTTATGAAGGGGATTTTTTTGATCAAAAATACCTTATGAAGGGGATTTTTTGATCAAAACAGCCCTTTCATATGCATAAGCTACTGTATTAAATTTTGCATTCATGTTAAAACCAGTGGCTATAGGGATTCCCCCCCCCCTTTGTCCACGCTGTTCAAGGTTATTTATCGTCTGCTATCAAAGTAATTGTTTTCGAGTAAAAATGTTCCACAGTTCCAAAAACTTTTTGTTTCATGTTTTTCTGTGACAATAACTATTTTAGCAATGGCTGATATTTCTAAACTGAGTTCAGAAAGTTTTGGTAGGCAATTGAAGACATCTTGAAGACAGTTTTAACAAACGAATATGTAGTTTGTCAAAAGGAATCAAGAGAAAAATTATGTTCTTCGACCAAAAACGAGTTCGGGAAGCTGCTGAAATACGCAAAGACGCAATATTGAAAAACGCGGCAAGAAAATATAGTGTGTCATTGCAGCAACTAGTGCTATAAGAAATACACGAGAGGAAAAACGCTAAAAAAATGGTAGAAAAAAATGCACAGACAAGTTATTTTGAAAGTGAAAACAATATTTTAGAAAAATCAGAAAGTACTGAAGGAGGTCCAAATCAAGACGAAGTTTTTGACAGAGTAGCAGATCTTAACAGCGATATGAATGTTTCTGCTGCGAATTCATATGCACATCCAAACTGTATAAGTTCTTATATTCGAAAGTATGAGAGAGAAACCAATACACAGTCTGCGCAACATCTATTCTCAAAATTTGAACTGTTTAAAAAGGCAAATGAAATATTAAAGCCTGTGTTAAATGCTGGGCATGGATTTATTCTTTCAGAAATAAAAGAGTTGATGCTTAATGCTCAATGTAGATGAAAATGCATTGGTTTTTATAAATGAAACAAAACTATTTCTCGTAACAACGTATAATGAAAGGATTCTTTTCTGTGCTTCCAAAAGAATGACCCTTTGTTGGTTTTTTTTTAGTCATTTATCTCCAAAAGTACTTGCTGCTGCTTTTAGCTCACAAGAGGCTGTGAAGACTGCAGAAAATCATTGATAATCTTGAGAAAATCATTATAAGGTGTTGATTTTAGACTACAAGAGAAGTTCTGCTAAGCGAGTAAATACGGTTCAGGATGCTCTTGGCTCAATGGATGAGGAAAAAAGTCAAATAATGATTCAATCGCTACGCACAAATATTGATAGCTTGAAAACAGAGATTGAGTTTTTGTTAAAGGATGTAGTGACAAATCAGAACTGTGCAAGTGTTGGGAAGTGTTTCGTTCACTGGTATCACTTGTAAAACACTTGATTATTGCTGATCGCGAAGAAAATTACAAATTATACGTTCAAACTGTTGAATTACTGTTTCCAGTCTTTCGTGTATTTGATTGCATCATTTATCTACTATATGAAACATGGTACGTAGAGAGATAAGGGCGCTAGAAAATGAGTGACCCTACCTGTAAGAAAAATTCATTCAAGGTAAATTTGTTGTTAAAATTCAATGCTGTGAAGCCAGAGATGAAATTGGAGCAAACGATTCAACGGTCACAGAAAAGTGCCGGAGAAATTGCAGAGCAGACGAGAAAAAGTATGTTGCCGAGTGGCATTTAGAGTATCATGAAATTTTAATGATATGCAATGTGTTTCGTGGTCTTACTAGTTCTCATTTAATGGATCACTGTGAGAGTGTCCCGCATCCTTATTTTTATAAGCAATCGTAGCCAGTATTTTGATGAAAATGTCAAAAGACTTGTTGATTTTATCCATCAACATGTAAATCCCTATGATATTTCTGAAACAGAGCAACTTTACAGCTTTCTCACTAAACAACTTGTGAATGGTAGTGTCAAGGTTCGCCTTCTCAGCATCATAAATCATTGATCAGAACAGTACCGCCAGTTTAGACTGGATACATTTTGTTTCAAAAATTGTCTGATTTACTTTCCAAAGTCAACCTACCATGCTTTGAGGCATACAGTTCTTCATAAAATATCACTTCTAAGCTAATGGGGAAGAATCAACTTTAACAAAGGTACAGAGACATGGAAATAGCGAAAGAAAGGGGAGAATGCATTAAAAATATTTTAGCTCATGACTTGTTTCCAACGAACACATTATGTGATGGTCAGGGGCGTGCACAGAAAATTTGGGGCCCGTCACAAATGCCCACAAATGTTTCGGCCGCCCTTCCATATTGTTTAAGCACATATTTCATCCCTAGTTTTAAAAAATAATAGGCCCCCTTCAGGCTCAGGCCCGGGCAAACAGGTTTCTCTTATTCCCCCCCCCCCCGGTGCACGCCCCTGGCGGTGGTGATTCACCTACCAAGCTAGATTGCAGAAATATCCGTTCCCAGAACATTTTTTATTTAGCAAAGTATCCCCAATAAAAACTGCCCTCGTTATATATTTCATGTCACAAGTCCGCCAAATAAAGAAAACTTTTGGCGAAGTTATCAGCAATGTTATGCACGGATTCGTTCCTGTATGCTCTTTTCATGACCTTCATCCTGTGTTCGATAGTTATTTGCAGCATGTTGTGAAATAATTCGAAAAGATGAGAAGAGAATCAACTAAGGGCAGAACAAACATTGCTATAATTGACAGAAAAACACTAGTACCTATGCAGGTAGAAAAATTCTGGTCTTCAGTATCAAATAAGGAAAATTTACAGTAACTAGCACGCAAGGAAATAGAAGGAATGTCAAAAATGCTACATTTTCAGCTATTGCTAGTGGTTTAACAGTTAATGAAGAAGCAATCTGCAATACTTTTCATAGCAGATTTGAGACACATCATTGAAGAGCTTAATTAGAATAACTCAAGAGAAGATGCAGATCTACAAATTTTTCCACACATAGACTGGGCTGATAAAAAATGCTCAAAAGGAGTGACTGCGGCATCAAATGATACAGATGTCCGTCGTAGTGCATTAAACAGGAGTTTAAAATGAGCATTTTGGATTATTTATTAATTTTTGTACCCTTTTTAGTAACCAGAATATTCAACAACAAATGTCGGAGATATCTCCACGTAAAATTGAAGAAACAGCTAGACCGGATTTTATGACATAATTAATACATTAATTGACCTCCTTAACTCCAAAAACTGCAGTTCAAAACTAAAAATAAATTTGTAGGTACGCCCGTTGCGAAAAACGTAATGAGCAAGTGAACCAAAATGGCCGCTATCTTTGATGGCCTGTAAAATTATTTCGCGCAGGATTCAACATGTCTACCCAAGATATTCTCACATTAGAACACCTACAGATCAAGATTCTAAAGAGAAAATCTCTGGACCTAAAAATTTTTACGGGACTACATTGTGGGGCCAGGACTATAAATGATCGCTTCACGAGAACAGTTTTCACCAATCTTGCAAAGGGACCGAATGAATTAGCTGGCGGATTGGTTTGCATTTTAATTCATGTTTTAATGCAATTTCAAAAACGTGCTTCATATCTAAGTTTTAAATCAACAACCGATTGAGATTCAGTAATGGAATGTTTTGAATCAAAATGTATCGCGAGATAATTAGCAACAAGCTAAGGATCTTGGGATACAGCGGTTCAACTTCCGGCTTCAGTTTCTTTGTATGGTGGGGCTTCTGTATGTAATTTCTTTACTCTATGCGTCAGACTGAGGCCGAAGTGAGATCGATGAGTAACTGTGTGACGTCACTTTTTGTTACCCTTTCCCTTGTCACCATTTTATGAATCTGTCTCCTCCTTGTGGATGTGGTTTACAATATCATAACAGCGATTTACTAAACAATTGTTTTCTTTTAACACAATCACTTAATGTAGTACATCTACTTAATATTTAAATAATAATTAGACAAAATGACTTTTACTGCTGAGAGTTCGATGGAAGGAAAAGCAATAATCATAAAATTTGAAAAAAATAGCCAAGCACCATTTAAGCATGTTTTTTACTTCACCTGTGATATGTCTAAATCTAATAATATTTTCACCTTCAACTTTTACGAGTTCTGTGACCCATTTGTAAATCACATCTTATGGAAAAAATTTACGAATTTACTACATCAAAATCGCTCACGTACCTTTGCCCTTGTGACGATGTTAAGTTGTCAATCAAAATATTTTAAGTCACTGTCATAGAGGAAAATTATGTAGTCTTAAACTAAAAAAGAAGGAGTTTTGAAGGAGTTAGAACCAAAATGAAGGAGTTTGACGGGCCCTTGAAAAAAAATTCTTGAATGGAGGAGTATTGGAGGAGTTTCGAAGGAGCGTTCGATCCACAGGGTTCGTACTCAATTTCAGTCATAAAATGAAGGAGTTTCGGAGGAGTTTTGAAAGAGTGAAATGAGATTTTGAAGGAGTACTAATGGAGTGTCATTAAATGAGGTCACACTTTTTTTCAATATATGTGACCATCAGCACCCTTTATCACAAAGTGTCACACTTCACCCCAAACTTCTCTTCTTGTCACGTCATATTTTATACAAACATATTGTTACAATAACTGTGTGATGTCACTTTTTGTCACCCTCTCTCTTCCCCCTTGTCACAATTTCATGAGCCCGTCTTCTCCTCAAAGCATGACATCACTTGGGGATGACCTTTTTTACAATATAATAACTGCAATTAACTAAACCATTGTTTTTTTTTAACGCAATCACTTAATGTAGTACACTTACTTATGTAGTTTTAAATATTTTAAATAATAATTAGACAACTTGACTTTTGCTACTGAGAATGTGGTGGAGGAAAAAACAATAATCATAAAACTTGAAAAAATAGCCAAGCACCCTTTAAGCATGTTTTACTTCACTTATGAAATGTCTTCTAATAAAATTTTCACCTTCAACTTTTATGAATTAACTATGATCAATTTGTAAACCGAAAAGAATAAATGCACGAAATGACTACATTAAAATCGCCTTTGTGACGAAGTTAGTTGTCAATCCAAGTATTTTAAGTTACAGGTTATAGAGGAACGTTATGTAGTCTTAAACTAAAAAAGAAGGAGTTTTGAGTCACTGTCATAGACTAAAATTATGTAGTCTGAAACTGAAAAAGAAGGAGTTTTGAGTCACTGTCATAGAGTAAAATTATGTAGTCTTAAACTAAGAAAGAAGGAGTTTTGAGTCACTGTCATAGAGTAAAATTATATAGGCTTAAACTAAGAAAGAAGGAGCTTTGAGTCACTCTCATAGAGTAAAATTATGTAGTCTTAAACTAAAAAAGGAGTTTTGAAGGAGTTAAAACCAAAATGAAGGAGTTTGAAGGGCCCTTCAAAAAATTACCTAAATGAAGGAGTATTGGAGGAGTTTCGAAGGAGCGTACGATCGATGTCAACTCTTTGAATGAAATACTCACCGGGGAAGGGGTTGATGTCGATGATGGCGTGCCTCCCGGTCTCCCGGTCCACGATGATGTCCACCCCCAGCAGCGCCAGCCCCAGGCGCCGCCCCAGGGAGGTGGCGATGCGCCCCAGCCGCTCCTCCCGCACCGCCCACCGCCGCCCCTCCTCGCACTCCTCCTCGTCGGGCTGAAACGAGAAAAAATGCGTGTTAGACACCGGTGCCGCGCACCACTTTTGTTTTAACCTAAATTTTAACTAAAAATAAAAGTTAATATTTATAAAAAAAAAATATTTCTGCTCAAAATTTTTTTAACTTTTGATATTAACTTCTAGAAATTCAAAAAAATAAATAAATATTTAAAAAAAAAACTGAACTTAGGTTCAGGTCATAAATATAAACCAGACAAACATACATTAAAAGTTTTACGGAGATATATATGAAACTTTTTGAGATATCATGCGCACAAAACGAGAAAACCGAAGAAACAGGCACCTGAGCAAAAGAGGCCTGAACAGCTGTTGTTAACATAAATCTCTATGGGGAAAGTTTACGCATTTTTACGATAACTTGAAAAGTTTTTGGCGTATGGTAATAAATAAGGTATCAAATTGTTCAGAATTAAAATATGCATAACATATATTTTTTCCAGAAAGTTGAAAATTTTGAAGGTTAAAGGTCCTTAGACCCCTCACTTTAACTATTTTACACCCCTCAAAATAAGGGGTCACATTTTCACACACCAGGAAAGTGACAAAATAAGTTTCAACAAAGGTTATCAAAAATTTAGTTATAGTAATAAAGAAATAACTATAAACTAAACCAAAAGGGAGTTTTGACAGGCAAGTGTTGTCATTATATCAAGATTTTTTTTTTTTTGTGACCTACAGAATATGTTTAGAGCTTAGACAAAATTTTGTGTGCAGATTTTAACTAACGAAACAGAATCGTGCTTTTTATGTTGGAGTGAAAAGGAAAATTTACATTTGCTCTTAGCTCTTTTATTTAACTTTATAGCACGAGCAGAGCCGTGCGGGTACTGCGAGTTATTATTAAAGAAGCTTTGAATGGGTGGGAAGATGTTTCAGTCATTTAATTTACCAAACAATGCCGTATGGTTCTCTCCTGAAAAGTGTATAGAATGACGTCACACGGATCAGAGGTTCATATGCACAACTCAAAACGAGCTATGCTGTACACACATACATCAGGGTTCATCGCTCATTATTTTTTTATAAGATAGTAGCTGCGTTGCCTGGCTTTGCCCGGTCCTACTTGAAAATAAAAATTGTGTCAAGTGACGTATATTCAACATTCAAGCGTAAAAAGTAAATTTAAAAAAAAAACATGACTTCCAAACAATGACGGCAGATATTAAAATACTTTTAAGAAATTAAATCCAGAAAGATGGATTTAAAATGCGTCACCATGGAAACACAAAATAAAATAAGTTTAAGGAATTAAAATGCGAAAGAAAATGGTTCACAATTTGAATGGAATCGAGATTTCTTACACTTGATTTAAAAAGGCTTGTCACTTTTTTTCCTTTCGAGATAAAAGCTTATTTCTTCGACCATAGGTCGAGTTAATTCTGGAGTAAAAAAGGTCGCTTTTTCCAATGACGTCAAAAAGAAAGCGGTGGGACAATTCCTTCGCTTTTTATTGATTTCTTTAATGAAGAAAGTAGTACCTAAATGTCAGCTAAGCCTGAAAACAATCCAGCTAAAAACGCAAATAACTCCCGCCGTAATAAAGTTAGAGCACTGAAACAAATAGCGTAGAACCCGGAAAATTCTACTCTTTCGAACGATGCGTAATATTAATATGTGCGAGTCATTTTTCACCCCCATATTCGGGAATTTAAGTGAAAATTGGGCCTAAATTGGAATAAAAAAAGAACTATTCATCGAATCGTTTTCGAACTGGTCTGCGAACCTTTTCCGGACTTAAAGGAACAAACTGAAAATTTCAGCGCAATCGACCCGGTAGTTCTCGAGTTTTGCCAGTTCAAACACACAGACACTTTTTGGGGACTTCATTTTATACTATGCAGAGAAGCCTTCCCACCCTGACCAACATTTTAAGTGGGGTCTCTAAAATGAAAGTAGGAGCAGTTTTTATTTATTTATTTATTTTTTGTAAACATGAGGGAGAACAAAATCGATTTAAAAAAATGTTCTTCAAATCAGTTATTTTATAAAGTGGTGCTATCGAAGTACTCCCAATAGTTATAAAAAATTCACCGTCATCTCCGAAGAAAGGTCCGAAAGCGGCGATCTGGGCATCGGAAGCGTTTTGGTGCAAGAGGAGTTTGAAATACGTGTTGTTCTGTGCAACTTGGAGCAGAAGATGGACTCAACGCTGTCCTTCAGTCAAAACTGCAAACATATTTCCGATTTTTTTTCCTGTTTCCTTTGTCAAATTCCCAATTTTTTTCTGCTTATCGATAACAAAGGGACAACCGTCGAAAAGGATTGTAAGTCTTCTTATGAAAAATAGAAGAATCCAAGGTGAAGAATTTCCCATTTTAACTCATGTCCAACTAGCCTGCAAACAGATTTTTATCGCATGGGATTTTAGAAAAAGTCGGGGGAATTGCGACCCCTTGTGTGAACCTTGAGATATGTATATGTATAAGTATTAGGCATGAACTGGGTTCAATAGAGACTGACCTCTGTGAGTTCCGAAGAGGAGTTGGCCTTGGACACCAGGTGGCTGTTGAAGAAGATGGTCTCGCGATCTGGGAGGGAGAGAAACACTCGAAATGAGACATCCTCGGCATGGAAACAATTTTTTTTTTAATTTAAAATCATAAAGCAAAACACATTTGGTTTCAGAAAAGGATTTCACTATGGGTCAAAAATCAATTGGATTTTATTTTGTTACTAGCTGTACCCGATGTGCATTGCTACACCAACAAAAAAATACATCATTATACTGATTTTCATGACAATCGGTCGAACGGGGCAGAAGTTGCTACTCTGCAGTGCCACCTGGTGGCGAGTGAGCATATTATGCACCTTCTCCGTCGAAAAATACATATATATAGCAATTTTCATGATAATCGGTCCAGGTATCGAGTGAAGCCCTGACTATACTAAATTTTGTACTCACGCAGTTTGCAAGATCAATATCAAATACAAAAAGTTTTAACCCCCCCCCCCCCCCCGTTGCATGAAAAGCGATAAAACAATAAAGAAAGAATTTATTTGTTCAAACTCAAGAAAAATGGCAACAGCTAACTTCTTATCTATGAGATCTTTCACGCGAATTCATTTCTGCAGCCGATCATTTTATTCGTATTTATCCGATGGATTGTGACTTAAATTGGAATAAAAAAGGAACGATCGATCGGATTTTTTTTGAACTGGTCTATAAACCAAAAATAAGTACCAAAAATCCCAGTACCAAAAATAACAAACGGTGAAAGTTTCAGCCAAATCTGCCAGGTAGTTTTTGAGTTCATGGATGACATACAGACAAACATTCATTTTTATATACATAGATTATGTTATGAATAGATCCCAGCGAATATACACCAAAAAATCATGAAAATAAGGCATGCATATGTGCACTAAAAATACCAAAAATATGCACCGGAAACAACAACAACAAAAAAATATGTATTCAAATATTTTATTTACTCAAACTAATCAGAATAAAAATAACTTCGCTATTTTTTCATTTTGTTACCTAGGCAGTAAATACAGTTTAAAGCAACTGTCTAAAGAACACGCTATGCACATTCATTACTTTAATGCAATAAATCACAACATGGTTTTCTTAAGTTATTTTTTCTTTTCTTTTACAAATATCATTTCTAAACAAGAATATCCTTTCAACATCTGCAGCCTCTCCTTTCAGTAAAGAAAAATGTTGGGGAAAAAACCCATTGCAAAGCAATTGCTTCAAAAAGCTATCATTTTTATGAACTAACATGCACTAACGTCAAAAGGGGGTAAATATGCAAAGGCAAAAGGGGCCAATCGAGGCTCTAGTGACAGGGTTGCCACTCAATTTTGGAAAAAAAATTCCCTGTGTTTTCCCTGCATGAAAATGAAACATTGCAAACACTGATTATTTGGAAAAGAATATTCATATCTCGATCATTTCACCACAGGGTAAAAAAACGAAACACAAATTTCTAAATAAATAAGAATTCATAATAACTGAAATAATAGCTTGGTGGTTGAATATATTCAAATTTTTATTCAAAAAAAAAAAAAAAAAAAAAAAAAAAAAAAACTTCTCTTAGCCATGGACCTGAAAGTGTACAAGTGACCCAGAACAATGATTATTGAGGACTCATTTCATACGCTCTATAAATTATCATGAAATTCAAGATTCTATTTTTATGATAAATATTTTAATATTTACTTTTTTAAAAAAACTTTCAAGCAAAATTACCATTTTTTATTTTACTTTATTTCTGAACTTTATTAATATTCTCATTATAATTATTACTATTTATTTAATTTTTGGTGGTTTATACATTTGGGAATTGATTTTTGTAACTTTAATTTAAGAAGGAAAAAAAATTCCCTGTATTTTCCAGGTTTTTGAGGAAATGTTCGAAATTCCCCGGATTTTTCCTGTTTTTTTGTCGATTTTTGAATTCCCTGTGTTTTTCCTGTTTCTTCAGGTTTCCCTGCGGCGTGGCAACCCTGAGTGATGAACAGTTCATCAATCTTCTTTGATGCTCTTCGAGAGCAGAATCGCCAAACACGAAACCTCGACAAAAGCGTCTATTGCCGTTTTTCATGCAACTGGACAGGGCTCCTATGTTTCACTTCCATCAATTAAATGTATAAAAGAAAAGGTCGTACTATTCATCGATTTTTGAAGCGTGAATGAAAATCAATTCATTTCAACTCAGAAAATAATGAATATGAAAAAACTCCAAATGTATTCATCCAAAAATTATCTTTGACCATAACTGTACCTTAGAGCCAGAAGGACTTGAGTCCAAAAATTGCGATTGCATGAAAAATCGCGAATCACGGTTCTTAATATTCGTTAGTTTTCTCGCAGTACTCAAAAAGGGATACCTACTGGTTAGAACGACTTCAAACGCATTGAAAATAACTGAATGCATTAGGTGGAGAAAAAAATGATAGTTTTACACTTAAAGTTATCCATAAGAATTAAAACATCGAAAATAACTGAAAGTGACAGGTGGAAAAAAGGGATTGTTTTGGCTCTCCTGAAAAGTTTCACATTCGCTAGTTCAACATGGATTAAAGAGGTCACAAGGAATACTCAAAACAGAACTGAAATTTAAGAAGAAAAAAAAAGATTTTGAAGAAACGGACTTTCCGACTTTGCGAAACAACAAAAGCTCATTAGGTTTCCTAAATATTCACAAAAAAGAGTGCAAAACTAAAAGGGCTCTCAACGTTCGGCAATTTTTCGATTCTTTATTCTAGTCTAGAAATTAAAAAAAAAAAAGTTTTTTTTTCTTTTCATATTTTCAAAGTTTAAACCTTCAAGAACAAGCCTCTAAGAGGATTTGCGGAGATTTGAATTATTTTTGGAGTTATAGCTAATTTTGCTAAGATGAAGAAAAAGCCAGCAAACAAGATCAGCAGCATTACAAATGGTCCAAAGTACGAGTTTCCAAAGCTTCAAAAGAAGACAGAATGTCTGAAAGATCTGCCAAAAATAGCTTTTGAGGTACAGGAAGAAATAATGTATAAGGCAGGGCTGGCTGTTCAAAAAAATAGAAGTATAGCATACCACTAAACCTCTCAGACTGCACGAAATGCGACTGCAAACTTGAAACACATTTTTCTCGAAACTACTTTTTACAATGGGGTTGACGAGATATCTCAAGTTCTAATGCACCGGTTTATTTGAAATTTGGCACAGACTTTTTTCATACTATCAGTTTTGTCTCCACATGGGGGGTTTCTGTACTTTTGTTTATTTAGTATTTTTAAAAAAATACTGAAGTTGAAAAAAAAAAGGTGAAAGTGACATTTTTTTTCCAAAAAAATGCCATTTTATGCAAAAAAAAAAAAAAAAAAAAAAAAAAAAAATACAAATCAGCTTTGTCCAGACGATTTTACATCCTTGTTTAATGGGAATCAACCTTAATTTCATGTTTCAGATCACAATCATTTCATGTTGCAGACCCCCCCCCCCCCCGAGTCCCCACTTTCTCGGCCTCTACTGATTTCAATTCTGAATTTTTTACCCCACTATTATACACTTTTATACTTATTAAGTATCAATAATAAGCTGATAAGAAATTGGAACTAAAAATGTTTACAGTATTTTTTAAATTACGCTCACAATATTGCCTCAACATTAAGCCTTAAAAGAGCAAGATTCTTGTGTGACACCTAGGGAAAATATCCGATAGTTTGATATATATAGGATATTTTGATATATGGGTCATTCCAGTGAATATGGTACATTTCAGTTTTCAAAACTTTTTTTCAAAGTCATCTAATCCAACAAAAATTAATGTCAAATAATGGCAAAAGGGTTTAATTTATCTGAACTATTAAAATTAATTAGCTCAACTTTGTATTAATATCCAATTTTCTCAGTTTTTTCATCAGAAATGAAAGATTTTGTCCACTCTGTTACACCCATTTAAAAACAACAACAAATTCAAAATGTTCAATTATTCTCCGATTCTTTTTTTTTGTTTGTTTAATATAAACAAATGGAACATATCTTTCATACAAATGCTTAAAATGTCATTGTAAAAGGCACATTTAAGTTTTATTGCTAATTATCTTACTCAAAAATACAAAATTTTAAAAAGTCATTTGCAAAAGTTAGATTATTATATAAAACAAACTTGAAAAAAGAATCAAGTTGGATTATTCTAGTTAGTAATTGTGTAGTTCTATGCAAATTAACCTTTAAATTAAATATTTAAAAAAATTACAATCAAATGAGTTAAAATATTTCTGTAACACAGTGGACACTATTATTGAAGATAGAAGTAATCTCTATGTTTAAGCAGAGAAAATATATAGACAATGTTTCATTTTTTAAAATTTTGTATTTAATTCAATTTTTCTATAAATTAGTTAAGCTAAACTTTTTGAAAAACATCAATAGCATATGGGACTTGTTTACTATTTCCATAAATATTGTCCACTCTGTTACACAAGTGTAACACAGTGGACATGTAACAGAGTGGACAAATAAGTAGTTAATTTTTTTTTCTTCTAAGCCTAAACATAAAGTAACATTTAAAATAGTAAAACAAAAGCAAAGAGTAACTCTAAAATTAACTTAAATCTCTTAATTCTTACTTTAAATATATTTTAGATTTTTTTTCAAAAATTTTAATTAGTAAAATTAATGCAACAAAGTGGACATTTTGTTACTCAAATTTACTATAAGAGACAAAGAATGAATCTTACCTTGCTTGTTGACTGTTGAATCCACTAAGGTTAGCTAAACATGGAGTTTTTACCATCTGGTCAGCTCAAAAGTATCGCTAGTCTTTTTGTAAAAATATTTTTTTTTTCTTTAATGACTGTAACAGAGTGGACATTTCAAAATTTGTAAACTGTAGGGACAATTGTAAATTCCCTGCATTTTCATTAAAAAAATATTTTTCTAAAAAAAATTTATTGTTGAACTTGTTACAATAAAGGTGTTACAATATAATTGGATTTTATTGGTTTAACGGTTAATTGGTTTATTGGTTTAAGTAATTGGAGCAATTACTTAAATCACTATTTAACTGTCACTGTTTCGAGGGACATCAAGATCTTGACTTTTTGACTAACTTAATTAAAAACAAAAAAAATCCTAAATCAAAATATTAAAAACGAAAAATACCTCATGATACAAAATTGCATGAAGAATAAAGAAAAAAATTATTAATTCATATTAACTATCAAATTTTCTGTAAAAAAATCCAAAAGTGCCGGACATGAAATGTACCATTTTCGTCGGAATGACCCATATATCCAATATTTTCAATCGGCAAAAACTGAAGTCTTCAAAATAGTAAATGCATCCTGAAACCACTCTATTTTTTTATATTATCATTATTACAATACGTAGACTTAAAATTAAGGTTTCTTTCATTATTTATATCAAACACTTCATTTTAGGTCTTATCAATTTTAACGGAGTTCATTTAGCATTTGCTGTTTTACTCATTTTTCCTCTGTTTGCTGCTTTTACAGTTATATGATTCAGAAACAAAAAAATATGCATCTGTCACTTCACAGTCATAATGCATTTCTTTTTTTCAAAAGCAGGGGACTGGAATGGGGGGGGGGGGGGTCATGAAAAGGAGGAAAAGATCACGAACCCATGGCGTAGAAGTTCTTGAGCGAGGGCCTCTGCTTGACGAAGTACTTGTCCTCGATGATGAACACCTTGTGGAGCACCGCATTGTGGTTGATGAACTCTTGCACCACACAGGGGGGCTTCACATCCCCCAGGCCCCCCTCGTTGAACACCAGGCACATCTGGAAACACATTCACGTTCAGTCGATTGAATCAGTCATTCGAAGCAGCGAGCAGCATAGATCTAGCCATGGCCCCACTTAATTGTTATAGGCCGTGGCAATCGCTGTAACTCATGGCAACAAAGAGGGTGCCACTGGGCACCCATTTCTATTTTGTTGCAATTGATTGGTGGATGCAGGGGTTCCCTGTGGCGCCTCTGCGGGTCAAAATGAGCGACCTCCAATCAATAAGAAGCAAACTGTGAAAGACCGACATTGATTGGTCGATGCATCGGTTTAACACAGAAGAGTAATAAATTGCCAAGGTCCGTCAAGTGCCAGTGCCATCTAGTGGGGCCATGATCTAACCTATCTAATATGAATCTATCTAATACAGTGAAACACCGTTTATACGTTTCTCTTTTGTACGTTTTTATCAATTATACATTTTTCAAATCGGTTTCTGCAGAGTCTAATATTCATTAACCTATACCAATTATACGTTTTCTCATTTGAACGCTTTTTTCATACAGTCCCTCCAAAAACGTATAAACGGTGCTTCACTGTATATAGAATACGTGGTCTCAAAACCAGACAGGCTGTCACTACATAAAAGAGAACGTCCACTCAATATGACAGGCACTATTCTAAAGAATTTTGCAGTATTAAAGGAGCTTTTGTCTATTGACTTTAAAACAAAACTTATTTCAAAAGTCAGTGCTTAGAAATGGCCAATGATTGGCTCCCATCGTGAATGCATCCTAAAGCATTTGATTAGCAAAAATTTGAACTTAAAGATTTTTCAAAACTTACATTGCCGAAACAAAACTAACGATAAAAATTCACAGGGCCCCTGCTACACTTAGAGTTTTCAAATCCACCGACTTTCTACGGTTTTCCACGAACTCTGCTAGTCGCATCCCATGACTCACAGTTTGCAGTATTTCAAGGGAAAAAAAACATACATTTTGCACAAGAACAGTATAAATGCAGTGTTGCCAGATGGTCAAATCCAGATTTTCCCAATTCCCTTCCAACTTTCCCCCAAAAAGCCATGTTTTCTATCAAAATTCCCCAAATTCAAAAATTATTTTTCCACTAATATTTTCAGAAAATGAATCGACTCCCTCTAATATTTTTGTCTCTTGAAAATTCCCCCCCCCCCAAATAGCCAAATTTTCTTATAAAATTCCCCAACTTTTTTTTCTTCCCATTCTCCCCTTTTTTTTGACTTCATAATCAGTATCTTTATTTATCTTTAATAATAATAAAGCTGAAAGTCTCTCTGTCTGGATATCCTCAGGATCTCCATGATTCGGCTAAAGAATTAGTTTGTAGCATGGGGGTGTGCACCTTTAAACAATTTTTTGAAAATTCGATTTTGTTCTTTTTCTATTCCAATTTTAAGAACATTTTCCCGAGCAAAGTGGGCAAGCCAATTGGCGAGAAATTCATCATGCATTATTTGTAAATATACAGGGGGACCAAAAGACCTTTTAATTTTCTACTACGGGCAAAGCCGTGCGGGTGCCACAAGTCATAAATACGAGCACTTGACCGAGAGATAAGAAATAGCCAAATATTTTTTTTCTACTCGTATTTACTACTCTGCTTCTGTATGTATATTTAAACTATGATTTCTGTTTTTATTTATCCAAGAACATTTTTCATCACACTTATTCTTACCTTTTTCACGTATTAACTAGTTACTCACGCAGAACAAGAATGCGAATTCCGTTGCATAATATTCCACATAATGCGAATTCCATAAAGTTGAGCAAAGATAAACCAACGCTGTTTGATACAAACATCGTAACTTCTACTTGACGCAAATTTAAATACGAAAAAAAAAAAATCTTTTTATCCCCGAGGTTCCCCCCCCCCCCCAGGATTTCCCCAAGAAAAATTTTTTTCCCCATAGAATTCTCCTCAAAACCCATTTCCCTAAAATTTCCCCCAGAGAGCACCAGATTTCCCCAAAATGGGGAAATTTCCCCCAATCTGGCAACACTGTGTAAATGAGTACTTTGTAGAAATAAAGTCCAGAGTATCCGAGCACAAACACTTTTGAAAATTCAAACATCGGTAGAACATGAGGAATCGAGTCACTACCATTACTAAAAAGTAACTCTTGGGATGGGGCACGATTTTCATGCCATCCAAAATGTCCTCGACTCACGGCTTATGCCTTTAAGGGGTTACAGTACCTCAAAAATGATGAAACAATAAAAAAAAAAATTATTGCTTATTTCAAAACTAAAAACTATTCTGAGCACAGGGGAAAAGTTTCATTGCTTTAGTTCAAATACTTAAAAAGTGATGAGTGGTTTTAGGCCACGCTCCCTATGTGTTCTTATGCAAAAGAAAAACTTTAAACTGCTTTTTCTCCATGATGGTCTTTTTGTGTTTTCATGTCATTAGAATCCCTAAGGATTTTTTTCTATCAAAGATACAGCTTAAAAGTAATCCTTTTTGCAATTGGGATAACATAGTTGACAAAACTGTGCATGAGATACGCATTTAATGAATGACTCTAATGTTTAGAGCATGTTAAACCTTTAAAAACCAATTTTTAAATTTTTTTCCAATAAACTCATAAGCAAATGAATGCACAGATTTTTAGAGATGATTATAGTGATCGTTCAGCAAAAAAAAATTTTAATCAGTGCAAAAATAAAAAAGCCTTAGGGATTTCAAAAAATTGATCAATTTTTTGAATTTTTAAAAAAGTAGGCAATATTTTCAAATTTTGAAAAAAAAAATTATTGATTAAGAAATAAGTATGCATGTTATGGTTTCAAAGAAATATAAAATTTACTTAAATTAAAAAAAAAAATATTTGAAAGGTATTGTGACCCTTTAAAAATTGAGATGAACCGTGGTGAAAATGAAAGATCATTTTTACAGGTGACGAGAGCTCGCATCGACCAATGCAAACGCAGAAAAATTTCCGATTCTTCTGCGAAATGATGAACAACGTCGGTCTTTAATTACAAAGTATAACAAACCAGAAAGGTTTAAAATAAAGGTTAACTTAAAATGATCCATGTCCATGCACGTGAATCACACAGTCGGCATAAATGATACGGGATTTCGAAATGCGTGAAAAATCGGAACTCACGGGTAAAAACGGCTCGAATGGCGAGTTTCCTCGGTGAAATTCGGTACTTAAATTCATTTCAGAACTCAAAATCCACGATCCATTCTCTTTGACAAAGATTTTCGAGCACTTTTTTGCCAGGAACAGCGTTAAGTATTCGCCAATGCTCCAAATGCGATAACATCGTAAATTCGGCCATAGGCGGATTTAGGACTGAGTTCCTGGGGGGGGGGGGGCAGGATTTTTTTTTTTGGAGAAACATTTTTAAATGCCCTCCCCTCCCCCTCCCATGATTTGTCTGTTTTCTGCGATGCGTAAAGTCATTCTTTACTTTTTTATGTGTCGTTTTCATTACTGTGTGTAATCATGCTGTCCTTTTTGATTTGACCTTAAAAGAGAGGGGGCTGGTATTAAGAGAGCCCCCTTTTAAGTGGGATATAGAATATCTCCAGTTTTAGGGGGGCCCGGGGGATACTCCCCCGGAGGAAATTATCTAAAATGGATATAAAATTCTGCATTTTGAAGTCTTATAAGGGTTAATTGGAAATAATAGGCAAATAATTGTTTTTTTTTTTAAGTTTTACGATTTAAAAGTACTTTGTGATGCAAGTTAATACTTTAAAAGAAATGGTGCACAGATTTAGAGAATAGGTATCAAGAGAGTAACATACTACCCATTTGAACAATTCTTAATTTATACACTTGATAAGAAATAAAATTGAAGCACACTTTGCTTAGGAGTTTCAAAGACTTGTCTAATTATTTTCAAGGTTTCGTTGGTTAGATTGGGGTTCTGGCTCAAGAGCCCTGGTAGGTTATACTGCGCCAATTCTTTTCAGGGATTTTAGAACCTATCAATAATTTGCACTTTCCAGCCTCTGAAATTGAGTAGTAGTTTATACACTTGCACAGTATTGTTCAAACTTTGTAAGAAACGGCTATTTTAAGTTTAAAAGAAAAAATAAACTTTTCCTTTTCAAAAAAGAAAAAATCATGATTTTTTTTTGTTATAAGATTTTGGAAGATAAGTTGTTACTATATAAACTCCTCCCAAAACTGGGGGGCATTGTCCCCTTTGCCCGCCCCCCCCCCCCTATAAATCCACCCAGGCTCTTCTGAACTGTTCAAAAACGAAAAAAATAATGTTTTTTTTTTTAAATTTTTGGAAGATGTGTTGTTACTACATAAAGTCCTCCCAAAACTGGGGGGGCATTGCCCCCTCTGACCCCCCATAAATCCAGCGAACAAAATTCGAATTTCGCAAGTTTATTGGCGAACAGAAAATTTTCTAAAATATATGGAAAAGAGAAAAAAAAAATCTCCCTTTAGATGTCAATCTGGATAAAAATTAGGTCCGATTCGGACCCCTAAAAACGAACCTTTCCCAAAACTCCCAGATTAGCAATCACTGAAAGTTTTTTCATCCTCCGAGCATTGTGTTCGTTGTCTGAAACATCGGAGTAAGATAGGAATGCAGTCTTTACTTCATTAAAAGCTTTTGTTTCTATTCTCAAATTTATTAAAGAATGATAAATATCACTTCAAAGTGGTTTTTAGCAATTTTTTCTTTTGAAAAATAACATATGAATCGTAGAAAAACCACTTAATATGCATTTTTTTTCCTCACAAAATTCCGAAAAACGGACAAAAATTCCCGGATCCCTGCCCTTATCCTCAAAAAATTGTAAAAAAAATAGTTATACTTCACTTCATGATTAAATAGTTCTGCAGACAAAAGTAAATTAAAATGAGTAAAAGTTAGTCTTTGACTAAGTCTTAAAAAATTTGGCTAATTTACTGGCGAACAATTCGAAATCCTTAGCGCTATCCATGCTTGCGATACATTTTGATCGTGGACGAAATGCCTGACTTTCCCAGCACAGGGCTCCTATTCAAAGTATTGGAATCATTACAATTTTTGTTTGAATAGAATGTATTGTTTGGTTACGTAATATCTTTCAGTGCAACTCTATGCAAACGACTATTTTACTAATGCCTTGTTGCAGATTCAACTTATTATCTTACAATCAATATACTATTTGAAGAGATGAATAGCAAAAAAAAAAAAAAAAAAAAAATTGATGAGCCAAAAATATTAGAATATGTGTTCAAATAGTTCAAAATATTAGAATATTTCACTTTCATGTTTCTTTAATGACCACCCGTTCCGAACATCGTTGATTAAATTCAGACGATTTTCTTCTAAATGAGCAACCTCGGTATTTCTTTCGAAAATCGTTCGCTTTTTCGTCTCAAAATGGGTCTTGTGAACGATATTTATCAGTTTATCGACTTCGTATCATGGAGCTCCATTAAGTACCGGCCGTATTACGATACGAATTGGATAAATGGAATTCCCGAGGGGAAACGCTATTTTGCCATGGCGATAAAATCGGGAACCCTGAACGTAAAAAAAACACTACTCACCTCATGTGCTACAGGTGTCCCATGGGCTACCAATGGCTTGCACACTGGAAAAAAAGAAAAAGAAATGACATGGGGGAACTCCTCAGAGTCTCTTTTTAAACAAAATGCAACCCTCCTACTCAGGGTTGGCAAAAACCCGGGTTTTTCTTAAAAAAGCCCATGGACCCAGGGTTTTTTTTTAAATAAAACCCAACTAAAGCTGGGTTTTTTAAAAAGAAATGTGGTTTTTTTTTGTCTTTTTTTAGGGAAAATGTGGGTACTCGTAGCATATTGTAGCGTAAGTATATGGACAAAGCACAAAAATTGTCTTGGGGTAAAAAAAGCTGGAAAATTCAGCATTTTCTGAAGAAAAGTATAAAAAGACAAAGACAACGCCACCCAAGAATGGTGAAGTTTCAGATTTTTTAGTTTCCACGACTATCAACAGTTAAGGCAAGTTACTTCTCGAGTGATAAAATCTCTTGTTCGTTTTTAATGACTTTTTTTTTTTTTGCATTTTACTTTATTGTATTTCATTTTGTTATGCAAAACTACTGTAGAACCTCAAGTAGTTTAAATCCCTTTTTACTGAATTCCAGCTTAATCAAGACATTTCTTTGAACTTTATGTTGCCTGTTTTTCTACTTCTGTGTACGGAGTAAGAAATATTAAACTTTTACGTAAGATAATGAAAAAAAAAATACTATACATCCTATTCTGTTTTCTGTCCGACCGTTTGTAAAACCTGTTAATTTCTCAGAAATATACCTTGTTTATTAGAGATTTGTGACATGTTGGTTTGCAGAAAATAATTCACATGAAAGACTTATAGCTAGAGTCGTTTCCTCTGTACAATCTACAAATATTGAGAAAATCAGACGTGACAGGACTTAGTCAAGATAATTTGAGTTCCTTATTGACCAGTTGAAGGAAAAAGTTAAATACATTTATTTAAAATCATTGGAGTATTTTTTTAATGCCGTTAAGAGTTAAGAAATACTATTAAAGTTCAAAATTCATATATGTCCATTGTCTGTGGCGAAGAACAAATAAAAAAGAAGTTTAAATTGTGAAAGTATTTAAATTATTTTTTTTAAAAACTTCTCAGAAAATTTAAAAAAACCCTAAAGTGGGCTAAATAATGGGTTTTTTTAAATGGATTTTTTCGAAAAAAACCCCATTGGGTCTAATCCGGCCAACTCTGCTTCCTACTCGATGAAGGGGGGGACTAGTTCAGACGGGTCAAAAAATCTACTTTTGTTTTCTGTTATAAAAATGTTAGTAGAACTATTCAAGAATAGGTTGCCAAAATTTCAGTGAAAAATTCTGATGCTACGAGCACTTGAGTGACTGTGGAGGTTAGAAAAGGTTCACCGCAGTTTTTTTTAGAATGCGTTTTCCTCGAAACAACTTTTTATAACTCAAAGAGTGAGAGATCCATCATTCTAAAAATGCGTGTGAACTTTTTTTTCCTCAATTATACTCTATATGAACCTAACTCTGGGACGATTAGGTCAATAAAAATATTTTTCTCATTGCAAGAAATGTGAAAAGAACGGTAGAAAAACAGGACATTGTTGTTGATGTATTGAATATTATTATTATCGAATATCAAACAATTAATCAGAAGGTTGAATAAATAAAAATATTAAGCCACAGAATTTAAAAACATATAAATATATACATTTATCTACAATCAATCACCAAAATATCAAGCGCCTTTTTTACTCACAAACCTATTCCGGTATCTTTGTTAAATTCCTATTTTTGAAATTCTAAATTGAAAGTTAAAGTTATTATTTTTCTTCTTGCAATGCAACGCCTGCAAGGCTTCGCTCGATCTTTCGTCACAATGGAAGATTTTCCTGTCTGCTACAATTGTCATCAAACACCTCAAAATAGGGTTGCCATCAATATTTTACTTGAAAATAGCTGCTTTAGTAGCCTAAAATTTCCAAAATAGTCTCCTCACAGGAACAGTTGAGTTGCGTTTTGAATCCGTGAAGTTTCTTTTACCAAAAATTTTCTTTTTCAATTTGCTAACTCAAAAACTACATTGTGCATCACAACTACACAATACATCTTAAAACTTGACTACATCTAGTAAATACAAGAAGATCAAAACCAAATTTCTCAGTTTAATGTTTGTTGCAACATTTACTTAGTTCATTTTTAGCATTTGTAGTTTTAAAAGCAAAAGTTACTTTTCACGTAACATCATGAAGGTGTTACATGCGACGTCACATTTTAAGTGTCACAAAGTGAGAAGAAAATTTGATTAAGGTATTTTTTTTTAATTACAAGGTCAATTAAATATACTTACCCTGGTTTTAAAAACATAAAGGAGTTTTAACTGATTTTGTGTGTGATTAAAATAACATATAGTTACTGCAGAGTTAAAAATTTTAAACATTTAATTTTAAAATTTGATGATGAAAAAGGAAAACTTAAGACATTTCTTGGGGTTTTAGTTACATAATCAATAAAAATTTTCCTTCAAAGTCTGTTCTACCAACTTTCTCAGTTTCTCCAGATAATTTTTGCATCCCTTGTGTGCCCCATAAGCCATTTTTTACAGTTCCTTTGTTATTAAAATTGACTGCGGGATCTTTCTTTCAAAAATGAGCAGCCAATTTTTTTTGTTTTAATTGCCCATGTCTCACTAACATATAAAATGATTGGTCTAATAAGGGTTTTTAATAGTTTTATTTTTGTATTAATAGTCAGGAGCCAGGAACTCAGGTTTTAATATGCTCTTTCAACTGAAATAACATTTATTCGTCACCAAAATTCTACAAAATTTGTTAGTTATTAAAATAAAACCAAAATAAATTAATCTAAGGTAGCATACAATCAAACTAACATCTGATTGTCTAAAATATAAAAATATTTACTAGATGCAAAAGGATAGAAATCGCATTTATGGGGAGAATAATCCGCGACGTACGTATTAAACGTTGGCATGCTTCCAAAAATTAATTCATTGATTTTTTTTTCAAAAATAAAGCATAAAATAAGTTAATCAAAGATATCATTTGTCAAAATAATTTCCGATTGTCAAAAACATCAAAATGCTAACAAGATGCGAAAGGATTGAAATCAAAAACAGAGGAAGAATTTTTCTGGATACATGTGTTGAGCATATGGAACCCATCGTTCTTTTTTTTTCAATGAATATCACAAACTATGAAAAAAGTCGCCTAAAATTGTAAAAAGTAACCAATTTTTTAAAAATACGTCGCTTTTAGGCCATTTTTGATCAAAAAAAGTCGCCATAGTCGCCGACGGTCAGAAATAGTTGCAAAAGTCGCCAGTGGCAACCCTACCAAAACATGCCATTTTCAACTGTTTTTTCCACAATGACGCTCATATTCTAAGGAAATAGGTTGTTTGCGAAAGAGAAAAAGTGTAATGATCACAGGCAAAAAAGGTGGCTTCAGTCATGTCCATCGGCAATGAGCTTCGATAGAGACCGCCCCTTGGACAGCAGCTTTTAGCTTCACTATTTCTGGTGGAAATGAGTTGGAAAAAAAAATGACAAGGCGTACTTCAAACGATGAATAAAATGTCCTCCGAGTTTAAAGAAATTCTGGTTAATTCTTTCGTGTTAAAAAAAAAAAAATCACAAAAAACACTGAAATCTTGGCTCCCTTAACTGGTTTTTCCCTCTTCATGAGATGGATTTTAAGCACTATTTAGTACTTCTTTCATCATAAAACTTCAGAAATTAAAATACTGAAAGTTTAAGTCAGAAAATGGCCCTTTTCTACTCACGGAAGGGATTTTTTTCTCTTCTGCCTCATTGCTGAGCATGCGTCACTTGACATAACTTACATTTTGGAGGCAAATCGTGCAACGTTGGGCAACGCAGTCAGCAGCGAATGCACTTTTCGAAACTCAAACAATCAAAACGACGTACTCGTATTGAAATGCATAGTTTTGAAATTTGCAAGGGTGAATTATTACATGGTAAAAACCACCCGTCCTGTCCTAAACCAAAACCCAGCCCTGCTTACACACACCCAGTCAATGGTGCAAGATAGGACATTTTTACAGAATGGCTCATTTGAAACCTAATTACGAAATAATGAAATGAAATAAAGTAAGAAAAGAAAAATTAATTTGAATTTTGACATCTTGAATTCAAATTATGTTTTTCGCAATCAAGAGTGTGTGTATGTAGGCGTGTGTGTTTGTGTGTAGGCATATGTGTTTGTGTCTGTGTGCAGGCATGAATGTGTGGGTAGTTGTGTGTGTGTTTGTTTTTGTGTGTGTATGTGTGGGTGTCTGTATGTGTGCGTGTGTGTATGTGTTTGGGTCTGTATGTGTTTGTGTTGTGTGTGCTGTGGGTAGTTGTGTGTATGAATGTGTGTGTGGGGAGGGTATGTGTATGTGTGTGTAGGCATATGTGTTTGTGTCTGTGTGCAGGCATGAATGTGTGTATATGTTTTTGTGTGTGTATGTGTGGGTGTCTGTATGTATGTGTGTGTATGTGTGTGTAGATATATGTGTGTTTGTGTCTGTGTGCTGGCATAAGTCTGTGGGTAGTTGTGTGTAGGAATATGTGTGTGGGGAGGGTATGTGTATCTGTGTGTAGGCACATGTGTTTGTGTCTGTGTGCAGGCATGAATGTGTGGGTAGTTGTGTGTATGTGTGTGTATGTTTTTGTGTGTGTATGTGTTTGTATGTGTGTATGTTTTTGTGTGTGTGTGTGCGTGCGTGTGTGTGTGTAGTTGTGTATGTATGCGCGTGTGTGTAGGATATTGACGCAACCTGGAGACGGCTTTCGCTAGAGGAGCAGCATCGTGAGGAGCCGGTCGACGGTGACAGTGCGGAGGGTGGCGGTGGGAAAAATCAAAAGATGCCAAAAAACAGTCAAATGAGAACAATAAGCAATCGTGATTGCTCAAAAATGATCCGACCATCAGAAATGGCGGAGCAAAGTTAGAAAATCCAACTGAAAAGTGACTCACCGATGGGGAAGCGGATCCCACGGGCCCTCATCCGGGACAGGTTCTCCCGCACGTCGCGCGAGTGTAGCTCCACGAACGCCGGCACAAACACCTCCTCCTCCTCCTCCCCTGGAACAGACACAATCACCCGATGAGGACGATCGTTCGCGCGGGGGGTGCCAAAACATTTCAAAGGTTCATGAACGAGAATATCGAAATGCGGTAATCACATTATACAATGAAAAGGAAGGAGAAGAAAGTTACAAAAAAGGGGGGGGGGAAGAGTCGAAATGATCGGCTGCGTACAAAACGGGGAAATGCGAGACTTGCCCATTGCTTCCTTCCCTTTTTTAGAATGGACAACCTCCAAAATCCAACTGAAAATGCGCATTTTCAAGTCGGAGCAACCTGCACTCGCCTGTTAGCCCAGAGACCGATTTGTGTGGAATGATCGGTCTGGGAGAAATCACAAATGGAAACTTATTTTTTAAATTAAATAACAATTTATTCAAAACTAGTGTAAAAATGTAAATAGGAAAAACGAGTAAACATTTATAAAAATCGCATCCCCTATTAGCAATTCAAATAAAACAATACTCCCCAACAAACAAACATCCCTGAGAAATATCGCAAGATTCAAGATTTTGTTACTTAAATGCAGCAGTTGTAAAACGTTCCTAATATTCTTAAAAAGTTCATCCAACACAATACCAGAACAATGGTAACTTTCCAGAAAACTATTTTGAAAAGTTCATACCACCGGCAGTCCATACTCTAAAACTTGGCACACAAAAATACGAAGGCAATATCCATCTGTCAGATGTTCAGACAAGTTGAAAACCAAATCCATTTTCATTCAATCCCAAGCACACCCATACCACAGAAGAAGCAGCAAAGGAAATTATTCACCTGGCATCAGGCAAAACAGGAGCTATCCAATAGCAAAGGATGCCTCACTGTATGCTGAATTCAGTCCAGCCTCCGTAATCGGGTATATGCCGGATGAAACATCCAGCTTCGTTAGGCCTAATTCTAAAAACATCAACTCTTCAAATTTAAATTCCTTATTAAACTTTCTTTGAAACTGTAAGGATGCCGTTTTAGAGCTTCCTGCACTTTTAGCAGGCAAACGAATCTTGTTATCACATATCTCAAGAAAA
Source organism: Uloborus diversus (assembly GCF_026930045.1). Lineage (NCBI taxonomy): Eukaryota > Metazoa > Arthropoda > Arachnida > Araneae > Uloboridae > Uloborus > Uloborus diversus. Next base: position 547,881 of record NW_026558098.1, on the reverse strand, counting down.
CTTCTACGTCCTCTGCATGGATAAATCAATCTATTGAGTCCACATGCTCACATCAAAGCACACCGTCTGCAGAATGGCACAAAATGATAAGAGACCAATGGATTGATCGACTTGCTGTCCAAGCAGTCTCTGTTACTCCCTACGCAACGATGTGACATCGTCAAAAAATTTGCATATGTTACTTCTCATAGCAACTCAACTGGGTTAACCTTTTAACTGTTACTATTTTAAAATTTACTTTCTGCTATGCTGTCAGCAAAAAGATCCTCAAATTTTGAGGTCTGACGTCACAAGATTAATCTGTTGGGTGTTTTGACACTTAGGTAATTTTCGCTCGCTCGCCCCTTATTTATGACATTTAAAACAGGAATCTTTTTTTTCTAGTATAGTTTGAATTACCAAGTAAGTTTAAACATTTTAAAAACTTTGTAGCATTTTATGAAATTGCTCCAAGAACATTAAAATTAAAGCCTTTTGCTAACATCTCCCGAGGGGTGCGACGGCGCACGTTTTCGTCGATCGTCTCACGAGTCGGATCCCTGGGGGATCGAGACGGGAGACGGACGATGCACGTTTTCGTCGATTGTCTCGTGAGTCGGATCCCCGGGCATCGAGACAGGAGACGGACGGCGCACGTTTTCAGCGAGCGTCTCGTGAGTCGGATCCCCGGGTATCGAGACGGGAGACGGACGATGCATGTTTTCTGTGATCGTCTCGTGAGTCGGATCCCCGGGGGATTGAGATGGAAGATGGACGACGCACGTTTTCGTCGATTGCCTCGTGAGTCAGATCCCCAGGTATCGAGACGGGAGACGGACGATGCACCTTTTCGATGAGCGTCTCGCCAGTCGGATCCCCAGGTATCGAGACGGGAGACGGACGATGCACCTTTTCGTAGATTGTCTCACAAGTTGGATCCCCGGGGGATCGAGACGGGAGACGGACGATGCATGTTTTCTGTGATCGTCTCGTGAGTCGGATCCCTGGGGGATTGAGATGGAAGATGGACGACGCACGTTTTCGTCGATTGCCTCGTGAGTCAGATCCCCAGGTATCGAGACGGGAGACGGACGATGCACCTTTTCGATGAGCGTCTCGCCAGTCGGATCCCCAGGTATCGAGACGGGAGACGGACGATGCACCTTTTCGTAGATTGTCTCACAAGTTGGATCCCCGGGGGATCGAGACGGGAGACGGACGATGCATGTTTTCTGTGATCGTCTCGTGAGTCGGATCCCTGGGGGATTGAGATGGAAGATGGACGACGCACGTTTTCGTCGATTGCCTCGTGAGTCAGATCCCCAGGTATCGAGACGGGAGACGGACGATGCACCTTTTCGATGAGCGTCTCGCCAGTCGGATCCCCAGGTATCGAGACGGGAGACGGACGATGCACCTTTTCGTAGATTGTCTCACAAGTTGGATCCCCGGGTATCGAGACGGGAGACGGACGATGCATGTTTTCTGTGATGAGTCGGATCCCCGGGGGATTGAGATGGAAGATGGACGACGCACGTTTTCGTCGATTGCCTCGTGAGTCAGATCCCCAGGTATCGAGACGGGAGACGGACGATGCACCTTTTCGATGAGCGTCTCGCCAGTCGGATCCCCAGGTATCGAGACGGGAGACGGACGATGCACCTTTTCGTAGATTGTCTCACAAGTTGGATCCCCGGGGGATCGAGACGGGAGACGGACGATGCATGTTTTCTGTGATCGTCTCGTGAGTCGGATCCCTGGGGGATTGAGATGGAAGATGGACGACGCACGTTTTCGTCGATTGCCTCGTGAGTCAGATCCCCAGGTATCGAGACGGGAGACGGACGATGCACCTTTTCGATGAGCGTCTCGCCAGTCGGATCCCCAGGTATCGAGACGGGAGACGGACGATGCACCTTTTCGTAGATTGTCTCACAAGTTGGATCCCCGGGTATCGAGACGGGAGACGGACGATGCATGTTTTCTGTGATGAGTCGGATCCCCGGGGGATTGAGATGGAAGATGGACGACGCACGTTTTCGTCGATTGCCTCGTGAGTCAGATCCCCAGGTATCGAGACGGGAGACGGACGATGCACCTTTTCGATGAGCGTCTCGCCAGTCGGATCCCCAGGTATCGAGACGGGAGACGGACGATGCACCTTTTCGTAGATTATCTCACAAGTTGGATCCCCGGGGGATCGAGACGGGAGACGGATGATGCACATTTTCGGCGATCGTCTCGGGAGTCGGATCCCCGGGGGATCAAGGCAGGAGACATGGAGATGCGCCTCGACCCCTTTGCCATGAATAACATTCCAGTGAGGAATGATCACGTACCAAAAAGGTGTTTTTGTGGTAATACGATTGCTTTCTCCATCGACTCCGCAGGCGAGGAGTTCGGAAAAAAAAATATTTCACCTCTTTTGTCAAAAATAAAGAGACGGTTCGTATTTCCGCGTGGTGTGCTCGTATCGAAAAAACGATGTCATCGTGAGACTCACCAGATTGGCCATTCCGGTTCTCCTGCACTGCGGTGTACTGGTTGTAGCGGTTGAGCAGCACCTCCACCTTGTCCAGGGGGTCCACCACCACCAGGTCAGGACGAGAGGACACGTACTCCTGGGGGACGAGAAAAACAGACTCATTGTTCGGGGGACAGACTTTCAGAGGGTCTCTACACACGACTGCTATTCAAGACAGCCATCCATGAACGACTTCATCTACCAGCCCGCGATCTTAAATACTCATCCAATGAGAAGGCGGGAGCAAAAGCGCCACCAGGTGGCAACTGGGGAAAGCTTGGATTCCATGCAGACTTGGTGAGTACGGTATGCAGGCAGCAATGGCCAAAAAGGAGATTGAAAAACATCGGCAAAACAGCCATAAGTAAAAACCTCCTCCATAAACATGCATAATTTAGTATGCAAATAAACTGATAACATTTTAATTAAGCAACGATAACACATACCATACTTTAGGCAACAATACTTACCCGAAATCTTCGGCAGGCGTTTAGGGCCCAGGGGTCCCCTGCCTCTGCCTCCAGCATGACGTTGGTCAGCTTGTGCACGATGGCATCCAGGGGGCCCTGCTCCTCCAGGGGGCGCTCCAGGTCCAGCTGAAAGAAGTCCAAACGTCAACGCACTGCATTCCTTCGCGTCAATCAACGAATTGAAAAATAACCTATCTACTGAAAAGGAATACAGGCGTCTCTCGTATAACAAGGTTTCAATATCACACGGTACCAAATTTGCGATTATTATAACACGGTTTCGATATGACATGGTACGAAACCAGGGTTGGGTTTTTTTGCCAGAAAAAAGGTATTTTTGGCGGGACAGTGGAAAAAACCCTGGCAAAAATGGAAAAAAAAAGGAAAAAACGGCAAAAACCTAATTGCAAATAAAGTAGCATTATAGTGTTAATCAAGAAATAGTGACAATATACTATAAATAATGCGCTTTAATATCTTAGTTATGTCTCTCCATGTTACTTCTCATTTATGAGGTGAAAAATAACAAGTGTTGGGATTGCAAAACTTGAGATTTTAAATGTTTGCTAAAATAATTTTTTCAGAATGAGCCAATTCCTTCAATGCTAAAACAAAGAATGTTTACTTAAGCTTAGTAAATTAATTTTAAAAAAAATTGAATTCTAATTATATATATTTTATTAATCACTTTTTTTTTTGATCCTACTAAGATTTTTAAGTTATTTAATTAATAACAGAATATTTACTTGAATATAGAAAAATATTAACTTTTCCTCACTAAAGAAATAATGCATTTACATGCAGTACAGTACCTAAAGATTTCTGCACACTAGTCGCAACTCTTCAAATGTGTCCTGCAAGTTCTGCTGCAATAGAGAGATGTTTCTCAAATTTTTCTTTTGTACAATCAAAAATACGAAACCGTTTGTCAGTTGCTTCTCTCACGAAACTAGTTTATTGCTATGCCATGCTTAAACAACAAATAGGTTTTGATGAAGATGGTATAGACTATGACAGTGGCGTAGCCAGGATTCTGATTGGGGGGGGGAGGGGGCAGGCGATTTTATCAATGTACTACCAAATTAATTATTTTTCATTAAATCGCGAATTACGTTATTAAAAATAGATTTCATCATGCATTATGCGCAATATAAATTATTACTAATAATTCATTAAAAATCAATAAAAATTAATTGCACCCATATTTGTGGTGCTGGATATTTTCGATGATAAATATCAAGATTAATGCACCAGTAATATGCTAAAAAATGGAAATGTTTTTAATTTGTAATCAAAAATAATGAAATGTATTTACCATAATGTTAATTAGCGATTTAAAAGTACATAAAAATTATCTTGCATTAAAAATTTAGTCGTCTCTTATTTTTTAAAAATTCTTCCGCTATTTCTTCATCTGAGATTTCGAGTTATCTGTGTATTGCCATCAGAGCAAGTCCATTTAGACGTTCTTCGCCAATAGTGCTCCTTAGATAGGTTTTTACTCTTTTAAGGGTCGAAAATGTCCTTTCTACAGCTGCTGTAGAGACGGGAAGAGTGGCCAGTATTAAAAGAAGAATATGGATTTTTGGGAAAATATATAGTGTGTGTGTGTGTTCCATAAAGTTGTTTAAAATCATTTTCATCAAGTATTAAATAAAATCTACATTCATGATTAGTATGTACCCTTCATCAGTTGAAACAAGATTCGGATCAAAATCAAATAGTTTAGTTTACTAAGGAAATATCGAGAAGGCTTCATTCAGCAGTTCAATTTTTTTTAAAAATAATTATTCTTAGAATCCCGTAAGAGATCTAAAGAAAACTTTAGATTTGATATCTAAATTGAAATCTAAAGAAACTAATCTTTTTAATTATCTCATTAGTTAGAAGAGAGCTGATGAAGAAGGAAGCTACGTAAAATAATATTTGTTTAAAAACTAAAATAAACTGAACAGGAGCTATTATGTACCATTAATTATTTCACTGTTAGTGTAGAAATGGTAAAATATATTTCGAAGAATTTTATGATGCTTAAGAAAAATATTTAGACGTATTTAAATACAATTTAGGAAAAAGAAACTCACATTAAATTGAATTATAAATATTATGTAATACGTTAATGAATTCTTTTGTTCGTCACTACTTTGTTTTGTCTGAAGTTTTCTCACTCCACTTCCCCAGTAAAAAAAAATAACTGTTTGGTCAAATGTGCAGCTCTATTCATTTTTATTTGAATTGTCGTATGGTTTAAAAAAAAAAATTATATTTGTTTTTAAATCTGAAAGGTAATTCAATTATTGAATAGTAAAGCTAACTAGAATTATTAGCTAAACCTAATTTTCATTTTTGGTATGTTAAACTATTGTATGGCTTCACATCTGCCAGAAAATAAATTTTGTGTCAATCAACCAATTTTTTTTACTTCTTTTTTTTTTAGTTTATATAAATTTCGAATAATGCGGTATCGGTAGTAGCAAAATTAGTTACTTGTTAAAACGAAATTTAAAAAAAAAAAAAAAGTCATTTTGTCGACTATTTGCAAATAAGGAGTACAAAAATTGTGAACTTAGAGGGAAAATAATTAAATTCATTATCCGCGGTTTATATGCGGCTGCAGATTATACGAAGCTTTTTTTTTTCATCAGGCCAATTTTAGGACCTGCGGATCATAGGCCACCCGCGGATAATACGCAGGAAAATACAGTACCTACACTTTTTTCAAAAATACTTGATCCCAAGATAACATTCTTTTTACCCATACAGTCGATGAGTGCCGAATACTGGAAAAGAAAATGGAAATAATTTGGTAGTATACTCACCTTCACGAGGTCAATGCCACGTTTCCTGTCGGGATGGAAAAAGAAAATGAATTAATAACATGATAAAATGAGCATTAGAAACATTAAATATTAAAAAATGTACAAACATTAAAGAGTGAACCCATGTGAAAATTCAAATACGGTCACATCATTTTGCATTGTAAAAAGATCCATTGAAACAAAATCAAATGTAGAGGTGAAAACTTGTTTTAGAATAGTGAGTCTCTCGTTTTATTCCTGTGATGGATCGGAACATGCGACTATCCCAGGGTGGCAACAGGAACTGTGAAAAAAAGTTCCCTGACTTTTCCCTGATTAAGTTCACCGAATTTCCCTGACTTGAAATCCATTGTATGTTTGTATAAATTGCAGTATTTTAAACGTTTTAAGTTGTGTAAAGTTGTTGAACTAGAGATATATTTTAAAAAGATGCTACTTTTTTAATAAAATGGTTTTAAAAAAAAAAAGAATTTTTTTTCGGAAGGAAAGAAAAACCTACAAAACAGTATATTAAATTTTTATACATGGAAAGATTATAGAAAATTTAAAAAAAAAAAAAACTTTATTTCCAGAAACTACTTAGCATAAGAAATTTAAGAAACTATTAAAAAAACTCTTAAAAACATATGTGTATTTATGATAGGACTAAAAAGTAATTGAAATTATTTTGAACTAAGTTTTCAAACAGTATAATAATTGTTGCAAGAATAACAAGTAATAGTGAAAGAATAGAAGTAATGTAGTTATTCTTATATAACTAATTGACATATTTATGCAAAACAGATGAAACTGTTTGACATCCATTCATAGGGAGCTTTTCTCTAATCAAGAACATAGGTTTTAATGAATGAATACAGCATTTTAACAATGAAAAATTTAAGATATTTAAAGTAAGAAAAACAACGTCAAAAAAGCACAAATTGCCGATTACAGCAGACACATGTTTCGGCGTTTCAGGGAACGCCTTTCTCAATGCAAAAAGTAATGAGCTTATGAACGAAAAGACATCAAGACATCCGACAAAAGATATTTACTTAAGCACACAAGTTAACTCTATTTCAAATGATTTTAACAGTATGTAATGAAAAAAAATCTTAGATTGCTTTTGTAACAAACAACTTTGAAATAAAAGAAAAAAAAAGCAATTAGTTAATTTCAAAATATATAAAAGAAGAATACAACTTGGTTATAAAATTTAAGAATCACTTCAGTCTGAAGAAAAGATAACCTTTATAATTTGCGGCGACAACAAATAGTATAACGGCAAAAGGCAAAGTTTTTTAAATTGAAAGTTCAATTTTAGCAATTAAATTAAAAATGCGAAGAAGTAATAACTTTTAAGCTTTTATCTATAAATTCAAAAACCAAAGATTTCTTCTTGAAATCGTGATTACAGTACGCTAATTACTTTGAGACAATGGAATAAAGGCAAAGGAGCTAAGGCATTAATGAAGGCTTCCTCTTTGCCTGTAGGGTTGCTTATTTTACGTAGCATTGAAAGCGTAAAAGGAAATTTCAAGCTAGGTAAAATAAACAACCTAACAGACACAGAAGCAATCTTAGGAAGTCATCCTGTGGTTAATAAGTAAGATTCAGTACTTTGATGTGGGGGAAAAAAGATGCACAAATATGCGGCAGTGTATAATCGCACCTCATTAATTTTACTTTTTTTTTTGAACAGATAATTGGCGGAAAGTGCGTAGGGAATTAAAGTACTTAATTTTGTAAAGCAAAAAAAAAAAATTTTTTTTCTTCACAAAATCAATTTTCCCTGATTTTTTGTAATTTTTTCAAATTTCCCTGATATTTCCCTGACTTTTCCCTGATCTCCCTGATCTGTCGCCACTCTGTTCTAAAGAAGTTCTTCTGCCCTTATATAGAAGTTTGGTAAGACCTCATTTGGAGTATGCTGTTCAGTTTTGGTCTCCTTATCTTAAGAAAGACATTAATGTACTGGAAAGGGTTCAAAGGCGGGCTACAAGGCTAATAAGTGGACTTTCTCATTTAGACTATGATACCAGCCTTAATAGGCTTAATATGTATAGCCTGGAGCAAAGGAGAATCAGAGGGGACATGATTCAGTTGTTTAAATTTATCAAAATGAAAGATTTACGGGGCTGAAGTTGAGCACTGAAAACGGGATGAGGGGTCATTGTTTTAAGCTATTTAAATCTCAGGCTAACATGGATATTAGGAAAAATTATTATTTTAGCAGGGTAGTTGAACTTAGGAACAGCTTACCGAAAGAGGTGGTCATGAGCAAAGGAGTAGATAGTTTTAAGAGGGCCATTGATCTTCACTGGGGATTGTAAATGGACTAGGACCAGTCTAGCTGGGCCCAGAGCCTGTTGCTGGTCCTCACTTTTGTATTTGTATTTAAAATTACTGCATTAAAATCACCCTTGTGACGAAGTTAGTTGTCAATCGCAGTATTTTAAGTTATTGTTTTAGAGGAAGATTATGTAGTCTTGAATCAAAAAAGGAGTTAAAGCCAAAATGAAGGAGTTTGATGGGTCCTCCAAAAAATTTCCTAAATGAAGGAGTATTGGAGGAGTTTTGAAGGAGCATACGAACCCTGGCATAAAATTACACAGAAAACGTACCAGGGTTTAAGCTGGGTTCAAAAGTTCTCTAGCATAAAAGCTAAAATTGTGGGAAAAGTTTTAGCAAAATGCTAAAATGTTACGTAGTCGCATATCTTTCTAAATTTCTTAGTGTGTTTCATCTCCAGTTGAAAATAAAATTCTTATTTCATCTCTATGGCATCCTTAAAGAAATAAGTACATGAGATATTTTTTTAAACGGAAAATGAAAAAAAAAAAAAAAAAAAAAAAACTACACATTTGGTTTTCAGAACGTTGCACTCTCTTCATTATTATTGAGGGTTAGTTACTATCTATGCTATTGAGAAGGGAATAATGCCTGAAGACTAAGTATTGGTGACTTTAAAAAAGATTAAGTTGAATATCGTCACGCTGCTTCCTCTCTCTTGGATTATACATTCTCTCTCTCCTTTTTTTTTTAATAATTCATTTTTTGTTTGAGCAAAAAAGCGAAAAGGCTTCACTTTGTTCAGAGCCTGACCATTCTGATATTTGACACGGGGCATATTTCTATTTCAGATTTTTGAAGACACTGGGCATGAGATTAATTTTGTGTTCCCCCCTCCCCCCTCATCCATTCGGGCTTATTCTATGAAATGAAGCTATAGAATATTTTGAATACTTGCGTATTAATACAACCATGCTAAATTTGGCGATACCTCATATCACAATATAGTATATACATATAAAAAGTAGTGGAGATATATAGTATACGATAATTATATAAGACTAGAGGACCCGACAGACGTTGTTCTGTTCAAACTTTGTAAATTGAAAAAATTCGATAAACTATCAAGCGTTTGAACCGTTGTGTTAAAAAAAAATTCATTGACTAAAAGCAGTGCTTCTCAACCTTTTTTACTTTGCGGCACACTTAAAAAATTTCTAGATCAACGGGGCACACTGAACTTAATTTCGCAATGGTAATATAGAAAGGTTTTTATCATTCACAGGTAAAAAGACGGGGGGGGGGGGGATTTTTCATATGAATAAAACAAATATAATTAACGTAGTGTATTTAAATTTATTTAGAAAGTAGAAATATTTCGAATGAATTGAGGTTGATAACGAACAACAAAACTATCTACATCAGACTTAACAGAAAATTATGCTTCATATAACGAACAAATACCTTTGTGCTGAAAATTCAAAAAATCAGTAATCCAACGTCATTAAGCACAAAAATTGCAAAAAATTGCAGACACGTGTTTCGGTGTTACAAGGAACACCTTTTTCAATGCAAAGAGGTGTGAGCTTCTGGATGAAAAGTCACCCGATAAAGGCAATACGGTGGAACAGGAGATAGTATAAATATCAAAAAATCGAAATTAAACGAAACAAAAAAGATAAAACGACACCTGGAGGCAAAATTTATTATATAATTCCTTCAGGAAAAAACCGTTAAGTAATAAATTTTCCAAGAAAACCCATAAACAATGCGAAAATTCCAAAAATGAAACCACTCTGAATAAATTAGCAATAAATTTACCAGCGGGAAAAACTATGTATGGAAGCAATGTATGAAATGGAGAAATGCAGGAAAAAACAAAGTGAAGGATAAACATATTGGAATTAGTTAGTCACAAAAACAAAATAAGAAAGCAAAAAATGAAAACAATAAAAGTAAGAAATGTACGACGTTTACATAAAAATAATAGAAAAACTAAACCAATTTTAACAAAGGAATCCACACAGAAGAAAAATAGGGAATTGCAGTAAGATCGTTAACTAAATTAGAACGGTTCCTCAGGATGTGGAAAGATTCCCAAAAATCAAGATCTAACGGATTGGGACATTTCTGGATAATTTGATAAGAGTTAAAATCAAAAGAGTGATTCGACTCCCAACAGTGTTGGGCAATACTGGATTTATTCAGCTGTTGTTTTCTCACATAGCTTTGATGTTCTTTTAACCGAAATTTCAAAGAACGGCGGGTCTGTCCGATGTATCCGAGTCCACAATTGCAAACAATTTTATAGATCCCACGACAATTAAGAGGATGAATAGAATCTTTAAGAGAAGAGAAAGAAAGTTTATTAATAGGAGAAAATACCACTTGGAATTGGAATCGCTTCAGAATCTTAGCAACCTGAAAACTAATACCAGGGAAGAAAGGCAGAACAACTAAATTCTTAGTGTTAAAAATTCTATTACGAACAATACTTTGAGATTTTTTGCAAAGTTTTTTATAAATGGAATCAACTAAAGTGGGCGGATAGTCTCTGTCAACAGCCACAGCTCTTAAATAGTTAAGTTCCGCATTAAGAAGCTCAGGTGAAGAACAAATATTCATTGCACGACAAACAAATGTGTTGAAAGCTGAATATTTTTGATTAGGATACTTTTGCTGTTTCATTACCCCCACATAGATTATCGTCTCACCCTCCTAATCAAAATTTCGGCCATGGCCCCTCTCAAAGCCTTGTGATTGTAGGAATTTTTTTAAGGAAAAAAAAAAGAAAAAAAATATTATGAGAAGGTAACAAAACCTTAATTGGGAGATAAATTGCCCTATCCTCAAAACAAAACTTTTATTTCCAAAATTTTTCTCCATCTTCTACATAATTTCTTGATTCCAACTGCATACATTTGGACGATCTCTAAATGCTGCGGTTCTCAGAGGTTACCTATTGTTCACAAGACCAAAGAGAGCCTAAATTTTCGTTTCTATGGCTTTAATTTCGAAACTAGGAGGAGAACCTCCTTTTCCCATGCCTTTTCAAATGCCTTGATATGTAGCAAAAAATTGCATTTTAAGTCTTATTTGGAAAAAATGTCAACGGAAACTAGCTTATCCACTCCTTATCCCTTAACTTGCTTAAAAGCAACTTAAATGAATTTTTTGGGGACTTCAATTACAAACGAGTCTTGATAGGACCCCCTCCCTCCCTAGTTTATATCGTAGTAATAGCTTTAAAAGGAGGTTTTTTGGAGGAGCTCACGAATCTTCCATCCCTTTCTAAAATATGTATAAATATAGTTAAAAATCGAATTTTTAGAGCCTCAAAGGCAAAATATTTCCAGGAAAGAAGGATTCTAAGCACCTTCACACTTCTTTTAATGTAAGCAAACATTACCTAAAGTTGCATTTTTAGGCTGGACAGCTGAAGAGTTAGAAGTGCACTTCTCCTCTTGTAACTGCTCAATGTATAATGACAGAACATTTTGGTTTCTAAGCTTTATTTTCAAAAAGTATTTTAGGGCCAGTGCCCGAAACCTGACCTTTCTCCGTACATCATCAAAAATAGACAAAATGCGTTTTTAGTTTCCTAATTTTCAAAAATTAGTCGGAAATTTAAATTTTGAAACATTTTCGAGGGAGATTCCTAAATCAACCCCCTCACCTAATGTCTCGATACCCCGGAAATTGAGTTTTTAAAACTTCATTTTAATAAAATTTCTGGGGAGTTATCAGGGCCCAATTCCTCAATAGGCAGAGTAGACAGCTGAATAAGGCAGCAAAGTTTCCAGGGACGGCAAATTTGCTATTATAAAACACATTTTTTGAATTAAATTGTTATTCTTGAAAGTAAAATATTAGCATTCTTTCATTTTCCAGAGACAATTTTTTCTTGTAATTTAATAATGATTACTTTCACACATCTTATGAAAGTCAAATGTTTTTCAACCATGGTATTTGCCGAATCGTCAGCAAAATTTGCCGGATAAAAAATTTTTGGGGAGATCACTGTGATCATTTCATCGGGGCGCCTCAGAATGTGAAACGCCATCATTTCTTTATAAGTTTGACAGTTTGAATCTGGGGAACACTTTACGTTTTTTTGAGTCAAGAATATTTTGCTTCTTTTAGGGGGGGGGCGGCAGATTTCAAATTTGCCTAGAGTAGCTAAATTCGGCCCTGGGAAGTTTGTTCAAAAATTTCGGATGGCCCCTCTCAAAACAATCGGCTGGATCCGTCACTGGTCAAACATGTCATTCAAATTCACAGTGCAGTTAAACGATTTATCAAATAATGTTTCAAGAAAGAAGGAAGCAAGAAATTCAAACCAAGTACCTAACTTCCGTTTGACACTAATGATACAATGCTTGAGTCTACCTTGAGGAGCAAAGATGTTTGATGTTCGGCTCTATGCTGGAAAAAGCTACACGAAGTTCTTCAACCAGGCTCTTTAAAGATGATCACTTGCAGTTTTTTTATAAGTGTGAGGGCTAAGAAGCAGAGTTCGCAAAGATATGTAGTTGAAAATGGTAGCAGCACATCAATAGCAATACAAAAGATGGTGGGATACTCATTCTTAACCAGCAACCAAAATTCGTCCAGAGACACTTCGCTGAACCCAAGTTTAGAGCACGGTCGCTCTTGAGGTCCATAAATTCCTCTCGCGCAGAAGAAAGGTCTTTGACTGATGCATTCGCAGATGAAGAGAATGGATCGTGAATCCAGTCACACTGTTCTGTGTTAGTATTCTTGAAATAGTGCTTAAACTTGTCCTGAAGTATGACTAAATGTTCTGCCACCACATTCAGCAGCTTTTCTTCCATGCCATTTCCTTCACATATCATGTTGACGGTCCTTTTAAACATGTCCAATGAGCCACGATCTACTTCTTCTCTCCAAGGCTGAATTTTTTATTTGAACCCGTTTAGTTTGCCCATACATGCAACCAAATTCTCTCCTTGTCCTTGCATTTTCCGATTCAATTCGTTAAGGTGTTCAAAAATGTCAGCCATGTACCCTAGTTTTCCCAGCCAAGATTTGACTTGCCACAAACTGGCGTACTGCATTTCGTTTTTTAAAATCAAAAACTGTCGTACCTCATCCCTCAATTCGAAAATTATTGATTGTACCTTACCACATGAAAGCCAGCGAATCTTTGTATGAAGAAGTAGAGAATGGTGATCTACCCTCAGTTCTTCACAAAGTATACGGAGAAAAGGTGAGAATTAAGCGGCCTCGATTTTATGAAATTCACGATTTTCACGACTTCAGCCAAAGCTAATTTCAGTTCATCTTGTAAGATCTTTGCAATGAGAGCTTCACGATGGTGGGAACAGTATATGGTTTTAATTTCCAGTTTGCTAAGTCTCAGAACCGAGCTTTGAGAAACTACGATAAAATGAAATTAGTACCGGAACCGGAAAAGAGGAAAACAAAAGTTAAAGCTGTGGCTAAAATTCTGGGCGGGAGGGCACGATCCCTGCCTGGGGGAGGGGGCGATAATCCCGTTTACGAAAGATCTAGAAAAATTCTGAATAATTAGTTGATTTCGTGGAAATTAGAGTCCGTTTTCAAAAACTGAAAGTAATAGGATCACTAGAAGTTTAAAAGAGGTGGGGCAGCAAATCCATCCTCTCCCCTTCTTGGGTATGTCTTATTGCACAAGATCGACAGGGTGAATTGAGAAGCTAGAGAACGATCAAACGCTATTCGGACGTAACTTTAAAATAAAATACATCAAGACTCGTTCTTTTTATTATAACTACGAAAATACCGCGGCACACCGGGTTCCTTGTCGCGGCGCACCAGTGTGCCGCGGCACACAGGTTGCGAAGCCCTGGACTAAAAGTACTTCTTTTGACTGAAGGAAACAACCCCATTTTGTTTGCTTCTGCCGCTATCAGCAAGGCCATGACCGAAGAACTTTGGCCCTTGGTCTTTGGCGTCCACAAATTTGGCGACAATTGGGAAAATTGCTAAGGCTCTTAGTTTTCAAACTCTTCCCACAATTTCTACATTGTCTGCGGGAATCATCATAACGTAGATCGTAAAATATGCAGAATTGGCGAAAACATTTCCCCATTGCTTAAATTCCGCGGGGCCAAGTTTGTGGACCTTTAAGATATTAAAATGAAGCGAAGCTAAAAGACGTAACCATGGCAATTCGAAACAAAACATCAGTAATTTTAATGGAGATTAGATTTATTCAAACTTTATTTTTAACGGCTTGTAACTTTTTTTCCTTCGGAGATAGAAGGTTACTTTTTCGACCGAAGGTCGAGATATTTCTGGCGTAAAAAATGTCGCTTTTTCCAACGGTGTCAAAAAGAAAACTCTGGGACAATTCCTTCACTTTTTATTGATAGATTTAATGAAGAAAGTATTGCCAAAATTTCAGCTAAGCCTAAAAAAGTTCGAGATTAAAATGCAAATTGCTCCCGTCGTAATGAAGTTAGAGCATTGAAACAAATTGCTTAGAACGCAGAAAATTCTAACCTTTTCAACAATATAAAATATTAATATGTGCAAGTAATTTTTCACCCCTTTAATAGCCAATTTACGTGAAATTTTGGGCCTAAACTGGAATAAAAAAAGAACTATCTATCGGATTTTTCCGAATTATAGCCTATGTTACTCAGTAAGAAAGCATCTTTCATACAGTGAAAGAATTTCTCAAATAGGTGCAGTGGTTCCGGAGATTACCTCGAACATATAAACACACAAAAATCCGCCCTCTCTCTTTATAATATTAGTAAAGATGTGGTTAAACTTTGCCCGCTGCAGTAAACCATAAATATCAAACCTATCTGTGAGATAACTTTCAATAGTAAATACGGACTAAACTTGGAATGGTTTTGGGATTTGTAAAAATATCTAATTTTTAAGGGGAATTTTTATCAACAAATAAGAGATTTTTTCCTTGTTTCGTATACCTCAAAACTCAAATTTTAAATTGGTAGCCAATGGCTACCAGATCCTCACAAAATGGTAGCCAAATCTCAAAGAATGATAGCCAAACTTTATTTTAATTTAAATTATTTAATATATTTTATTCCATTTATTTATTCAGTATGTGTGTATATGTCATTGGCATAGCAAAGAAATTTTCTTATAAAATAATAATTAAAATAAATAAGTAAATAAAAAATATTTAAAAAAAATAAATAAAATAAAAAGCGAGCTAAAAAATAAAAAAGGAAAAGAGGGTTGAGGAAAAATTTTGGAGGGGGGAATTGAACTTGGAGGGGAACAGGCACCTCTACCCAGATATTATTTAACATATCTTTTGCAAACTATAATCTGCATTAATTTATCTTTAAGCAAAACACATCACGATAAAAAAATTAATATTATTATTCATTTATTTATTTATTTATTTATTTATTTTTTGAGCTTTTAATACTTCTAGAAACATTACAGCTTTCAACCGAAAGACGATTTAGTTCCTTGACAAAGAAAACAACAAAATACCAAAAACTTGAACAGAATGTAAAATCTAAACCATTTGCGCTTCTACAAAAATATTTTTTTGCTTTTTCAAATGCATGCAAAATTTTATAAAAATCGGAGCCTGAGTTCAAAAATGAATAAATAAAAGAAAGGAAAGCAATATAAAACAAAACGAAAAAAAAAATGAAAGAAAAGATCCAGCAGAAGAAAAAAGGGTTTCAGTGGTATTCTTTCCACCTTCTCTAGACGCAAGGGTGCCATTTTTTTTTTATTTACCCTAATAGCAAAATTTCTTGCATCAATCTTGACAGATCTTGATATTATACTGACGGCGTCAATATTGACGTGTTTCATACTGCATAAAGCTTGCATAAAGATTAAAAAGCAATATTACAATAACAACACGTATGCAACATTGCATTCATTTTAAAATATCAATATTGATATTACCTTACAATAACAACATTGCATACATATTGACGCCGTCAAGATGTATTGATTTCATGCTGTCGCCGTCAAGGTAATTAGTACACATTAGAACAGGTGGACCTTCGTTGATACTTGCGCATGCGCACAGTTCTTTCTACCCAGCGTCCCTCGAATTGCTGGCACATCTTCCTCCTTCGACCTACGATTTCAGTCGGTTCAGAGGAGCTGCACGTGGCGTTGTCGTTGCGTTCTTTAGGCTTCGTTAAGTTGGTTGCTTAGTTATTAGTGTGGAATAGTATTGTTTTAGGAATAACTTATGAATGACTGATAACTGCATTTGTTTATTAATATAGTACTAAACAAGTCATATCGCAGACGATGTGCGATCAATGTTAGAAATGGCCGAAAATAACTTTTTTCGTCCCTAGACTTCGAAACGAAGGACATGAAGCCCAGAATTTCGTATTATCACTTCAATCTCATGAGTAAGATTAATTTTATTCAATGGTTATTTATGTTATTCTTTAAGATAAATTCATGTGTTTTGTCCATGGGATATTTTCAATGCTGACATCCATTTGGAAATGTACTTTATTGTATTTATTTACTTATTTATTATTTTGCTTTCTTTACTCTTAAATGTGTTATAAAAGCTTCCGCAATTATTCCTAACTAGGCATTTTATGTCTTTATAATACAATTAGAAGCATGAATTTAAAAAATAAGTCAAGTATTACGCAAAACGAAGAAACTTTCATTTTTTAAATTAAATTGCGAGTACTATTAATACCTTTATATGAATTTCCGATCAGATGTCAGCTTTAAGGAAATATTCTTAGGCTAGAAATCTATCTTGAAGAATAACAGAAATAATTACAGAATGAAATTTAATTCTCGAGTTTCAAGTGAAAATAATACAAAGAAATAAATAGATAAAACACCTTGCAAAAGTGCTGATTTCATACTGTCATGTCAATGTATCCTGACATTTTCCTGTCACATCAATACGTATGCAATATTACAAAAGCAAGATCATCTTGCCTAGACCTTGATTTCATGCTGTCATGACAACATCTTGATATTATCCTGTCATATCAATACGTATGCAAGATTACAAAAGCAAGATCATCTTGCCTAGACCTTGATTTTATGCTGTCATGACAACATCTTGATATTATC
Source organism: Uloborus diversus (assembly GCF_026930045.1). Lineage (NCBI taxonomy): Eukaryota > Metazoa > Arthropoda > Arachnida > Araneae > Uloboridae > Uloborus > Uloborus diversus. The sequence goes on along the minus strand of NW_026558098.1, from coordinate 530,749 downwards.
CTGTCATATCAATACGTATGCAATATTACAAAAGCAGCCTACCTTGATATTTTCCTGATATTATGTTGCATACACCTTGTCAGCCAATATTGTGGCAGCCTGCTGACAGCATAAAGGGAGTAACATAACAACATTGAGGCAGCATTAATGCAAGATGATTTTTCTTGCATGTCAACCTTTATGCAATACTGAGGCAAGATATTTTGCTTACTGGGTATGTGTTTTATAAATACGATTGTACTTCTCTTTATTTATTTTGGAACAGACATTTTCCTAATCTTACTGGTAAAAATGGACAATCTACAACGTGGCGCCATTTTGAAAACGCGGGACGCCATTTTGAAAATTTACCGCGAAACCTTAAAAAAAACAATTTTTTTATTAGAAATAAAGTAAATAAACGGATATGTCCTCTCCTCCAGTAGGTTTTATATTTTAAAAAGAAAAAAAAAAGGAAAAACAAACAATATGATCCAAACAAAAAATAAAAAATCTTGCAAAAAAAAAAAAAAAATTTAGCGATATCGTTTTTACCTTGTCTCGATGCATTTTGACTCAAAGGCGCCATGTTTGTTTATTCATAGGTAAACCAAATGTACAAGATGAATTTTTTTCATTTATTTTGGAAAGGACATTTTTGTCTTAACTGGTAAAAATGAACAATCTAACAACGCGATGCCATTTTGAAAACGCGTAGTTTAAAAATACCGCAAAACGAACAAATAGCCATTTGTTAAGGAGAAATAAAGTTGAAAAATGAATTTAAGATCAGAAAAGCATAATTTACTAAATTGGTGTATGACATTTGTCTATTTTTACGATCACGTGTAAAGAAAGCCGAGTTTTTGAAATAGCAAGTTTTGTAATGAATTTGTCTTCGTGATTGCGATTTTTGTATCTATTCAGAACAACAACACATAGCACAACTGCATATAAATCTAATAATATTTAAAATACATTAAATTACTTGCATTTCGTGGTAAAATAATTCTTAATGCTGGACGTAGAGACATCATAAAGAGGACAATACTCCCCCCCCCCCTCCATCCCCGGCGATCCGATAGCCGAACTTTTAGTGGACAAAGGAATTTGGGGAAAGATCATATGTCAAGATTATAGGTCAGGGAAGGTTGCATTGGCGAATGGTAGCCACATTGGCGACTGAAGTGAAAATAATAGTCGCCAAAATTTGAAAATTGGTCGCATTTGGCGACTGGCGACCGCGAGTTTTGAGCTTTATTGTCTCAGCATTTGCGAAACTATCAATGATATCATTGTACCCTGGATTCTGAGTGAAATCATATATTTTTAACTAGCATGATAAATTAAGGGGATTTTGGGCCCCCTGAATTCTAAGAGGAGGGGCCTGTGCCCTGCGGTAATCAGGCTCTGTCTTTGTTTGCGCAATTGAGATGAGTGTTTTCGCATTTTGCGAAAAATGCGACCGTAGCGGAAACTCTGCAATGTACCCTATGATTCGAGGCCTTTTGTGCATTCATTCACTTTAGGTAAATACATTTTAACCTAAAAAGTTCAAAATTTACTTTTTTCGCATCACCGGTCATTCTTTGAGCACAGAATATTTGTTCAGAGAGTTTATATTTCACATCATAACGGTTTCTTGTAATCGAATGTACCACGATTAAAAGCCGACATCTAAAATCCTGGGAGAGCATATAAATGTCTCATTCCTGCAAATGGCCATATTTATATTTTTTACAAAGCTTGTCTCGCCAGACGTGGGGGGGGGGGGGCTCCTTATCCGAGCAATATAAAAATTCTCGCTATCTTGATCTTTTTGCATACTAGTCCAGCACTCGCGACAATGTGTATTTTTTTTCTTGTACAAACAAAAAGTGGGGGAAATTCATTTTGCATAAAGTAGTGATGCTCGAACGATATGTTGCAAAGTTGATGGCGGGAAAACAGTACGCACGAGAATCAAATTTAGGGGAACTTTCAATCACTGGGATTCATTGGCTTTAAGGTATAGCTTTCATGTAACCCCCCAAAAATTACGCGCCAAATCTGGCACTCCTTACGGGTTTTTTAGGGTTGCTGTTTCTTATTTTGGTGTTGCCAATTAAGATTTTTTCAGCTTTTGGGTTTTTGCTGTTGCCAAATTTAGTATTTTCTTGTATTTTGTACCATTTTTGGAGTTTTTTAAAAAAAGTATCGTGGAAACAATAACAGGAATCTTGCTTGGCGAGAAAAAAAGGAGCCAAATTTCCGATTTGGGGGGGGGGGGTATATCAAAGTAGTTCCGGCTTTAAATTTCTTACAGAGATTCTTTTTCTCTTTCGGAAGAGGGAGAATTTGCTTTCATCGTGTCATCGGGGGATATTTCGATAATTGGGAATCGGGTGCAGTCGTCTCATTTTTGGCATGAATAATTTTATTTTGGTAACCCTGCTGATTTATAGTAACCCTATGTGTTTAGATGTTTCCCGTCTCTTTGTTTAGATTTGCAAAGAAAAATATCTCTCGTGCAGGCACTGGAGCGGAAAATTGACGCCAATGAAGAAAGATCGCCAAATTCCCAATTATCGAAATATCCCCCGGCCATTGCTAAAGTTATGAGCTGGAAACAGCAACAGGAAGAAATTTTCCCTTTGGCGTGACCCTCGAGTAAAAAAAGGCTGGGCTCACCGAATAAAAATGTTTCAAGACAAAAAGGGCTGTACCGGGGGGGGGGGGGTATGTCACCCCCCGCTCCATTGTTTAATTACAAAAAAGGTATAACTTTGATATAGCCCCCCAAAAATTATGCGCCAAATCTGGCACTCCCTACGGACCTTTTAGGGTTGCTGTCTCTTATTTTGGTGTTGCCAATTTAGGTTTTTTCAGCTTTTAGGTTTTTGTTGGTTCCAAATTTAGTATTTTCTTGTATTTTGTACCATTTTTTGAGTTTCTTTTTTTTTTCTTTTAAGTTTTGTGGCAACCATTTTTGGATTTCATATATGTTTTAGCTCCATTTCATTCATTCGCCATTTCTTTGTGAAGTGATCAAGCAGATTTCTGACTTGCTGTATTTTGCTGCAAATCTGGTTGTATTTTCCAATTATATTTTTTTCTCTATTAATTATTTTTATCTTTTAGCTTTCAATATGCCTACTGTATATAGTGTTGTTGAAAAGTTTCGGGGAATTTAGAGTCGGAAAATTGATAGTTGTTCTTCATTTTCGTCAGGTAGGCCGACAATGGGAAGGCCAGTTATTGTTGATTGTTTATTTATGCATCATTGGGCTCAGGATATGCAGATGTTGATTGATTTTTTGATAGAGGTTGGATTGGCGCCAAAAACAGGTATTTTGCTTGGCGAGAAAAAAAGTCGCCGAATTTCAGATTTGGGGGGGTATATCGAAGTAGTTCCACAAAAAATGTGAATTCCTGACTTTCGAAATGAGGCCACCCGATAATCCGAATGGAATGGGACTCACCGACAGACGTCAGCGAACTCCGTGTATTTGAATTTGAGGCTCTTCTTGGAGCTCCACCAATATCCGACGCGGAGAGGTCTTTTCGAGCCCATGTTTCAGGATTCCCTCATCTCGGCCTACGACGAAATGTTTTAATGGAAGGCGCGGCTCAATCAGTGACACAAATGACGCGTGATCTCTCGAATCTGACGGATTGCACAACGCACCCGTTCCTTGCAAAATCAAAAAGAAAACATTCGAGGCGGTTGCCAAACCACGAATGGAAAGTCTCGATAACTGCGACATGGGTCGTGTTCGAATAGAGCTACCGGTTTACTCGGGCTCCTGGGGAAACTAGAGTCCCAACAACCGATTTTACGAAAAAAATCCATGCGAAAACGAGCAATATCCCTATCGTGATCCCATTTGAAGGCAATTGCTCAAAAGTGGACTGTACCAAATGGGTGAAAACATTTCCCACTTGCAAAGCTTGAATTTCGATTTCGATTCCGAGTCACAACTGACTACAAGTGTATCAATGTCGAGGACTGCATACTAAGTGCCTTGCCTCCATTATTTTATATACTGATAGATGGCAGCACCATCATTGGATCGAACAGTTAATGAGAATTTAGAACTAGACCAGGAGTTAATAGCTACCTGGTGTGCTAGCACCCCCAGAGGTATCGTTTCACTTGGAGGAAATGGAGACCACGAGCCTATTTAACGTCGCCCAGTTCCCTTTAATGACGACGGTGGGTCTTCGACCATCGAAGTTCGAACCCGGGACCCTCCGGCCCCGAATCCGACACTCTACCGATCGGGCTGCTACGGCCCTTGATCCCATTTTGAGACAATTGCTAAAAAGTAAAAAAGTGGACTGTACCAAATGGGTGAAAACGTTTCCCACTTGCAAAGCTTGAATAATAAGCGGATAAGTTTTCTTTCCCGTCGTTTAGTGAAATGTTATGAAAGCGCGCTAAGTTCGCAACGCTCTCATCATTCCCCCCCACTTATTGTTTTTCTATTGCCCCCAAATCGTTGGCAGAAGCACAAAAAGCAGCAGAAACTATTGGGAAATCCGGCGAGCAGGCCGTGGTAACTCGATCGGTAGAGTGTCGGATTCGGGGCTGGATGGTCCTGAGTTCGAACCTCGATGGTCATCGTCATTAAAGGGGACTGGGCGACGTTAAATAGGCTCGTGGTCTCAATGTCCTCCAAGTGAAACGATACCTCTGGTGGTGCTAACACCAGATAGCTATTAGCTCCTGCACTAGTTCTAAATTCTCATTAACTGTTCGATTCGGTGATGGTGCTGCCACCTATCGGTATAAAAAAAATAATGGAGGCAAGGCACTTAGTATGCAGTCCTGGACATAAATACAGTCGTAGTCAGTTGTGACTCTGAATAGGAATAGGAATAGGATTTTTATTGCTCTTCATGATCATTAAAATACTGTCAATCACGTTGTATTTCCGGGAGAATTCCTATCTGGAGTTGTCAAAATATAAAAGCAACAGGTTGACAGCTGGCCGAGAGTGATTGGCTGAAGCATCCTACGGAATGGTGCGACATTTAACGGTTCGACTCTCGGAGCGTGTAAACAAAGTCCAAAGTGATCGGTAAATAATCGCGTTTGAAATATCAGGGATCCTTTTGAAGATGTCCGCAAGTTTTTAGGTAAAACTTTTCAGTAATATACAATGTGCTTTTCAGCATCCTTTACAACTCGTTTAGCTATGTGTTACAGTTGTCAAACAATTGAGTTGTTTGACAGATAGGAACATTGATTGACGGATCCATTTGTCTTCATTCTTTATTTATAGGGGGGTTTCTCTAAAATCCTAGCCACAGATTTACCAACATCTAAAACTAATCATTTCTGGGAAGAATTGTACAAGCATTGCTTAAACCACATAGTTTTGTATGAAAAATTATCATATAAGCTTTGTGCTACAATATGATTAAAGTAAAAAACAACGTAAATAAAGCACAAATATTGGAGAAGATACATGCTGTATGCTGTATATTCTCCAATATTTGTGCTTTATTTACGTTGTTTTTCACTTTAATCACATAGTTTTGTTTTTTAATTTTTAGAAATAACTTCCCATTCATACGAAAATAATGCCTTTTTTTTCCCTAAGAAAATTTTGAATGACCAGAAACAGCAACGGATTTTGGGGGGATTGGGTCCCCCCCCCCCTCTTTAAAAGGCTATACTGATGACTTCTTCATAACATTAAAAAAAAAAAAAAGAATTATTGAAAACGAATACAAAGCATATTGGAACAAAAGCATTTTTGTTTGCTACATAAATAATACTCAGAGTTCATAGCCATAGAATGCATTTAATCCTTTGGTTTGGAATTGAAGGGAGCATAATATTTCAAGTTGTCCATTCATTCTTCTTTGATAGAATCAAAAGTTAGGTAACGTTTTAAAAACAGATGTGTACGTGTACCTAGAAGAGTCATTTTGATGTCAGAAGCTATGTACGAAATAATGTATGTCTTTTTCAGGTTTTAAAAAATGAAATGAAGGAAATCAGGCGGCAGTTTCTCTATAAAAAAAAATAAGCTTCTGCAAGACGACGTCTGCCCCCGGCTCGGTTATTCACTGATCCGGACCGATGAGTTCTAATAAGAACAAAACTGCAGATGTGATGATCAGTCTATTGCATATAAATCAGAAACTGCTCTGAAATTCAAAGAAACAGTTTCTCGAATAAACTTCAGTTAAACTTGTAACGATTTTACGATTATCTTATTACATGATGTTTTATAGTTAAAATATAAATTAGTTTAAATAAAAACACAGATGAGGCATGGGTTTATTCAATAACATTTCCCTTGTGCTATAATTTTTTTGAAAGTTTGTTTGTCAATTAAAACCAGGGCCTGATTTCTGAATAGGCCAACTAGGCCATGGCCTAGGGCCCCCGCTATTTAGGGGCCCCCCAAATGGCAAAAAACTGTTCTAGTCGGTGGCAAAATTTTTTTTTATCCAATGGCTAAAATGGTTATGCTTGAAAACAGGGGCCCCAAAAAAATCTTTGGCCTTGGGCCCCTTGATGTCTTAATCGGGCCCTGATTAAAACTGCACATTTCATAGTCACGTCCTGATTATTGAATAGGCCGTGGCCTAGGGCCCCCGATTTTTAGGGTCCCCCAAATGGCTGAAATTACTTTAGTCTATGGCTAAAATTGTGTCAGGCAATGTCTAAAGCTGTAAAATTTGAATACATGGGGCCCCGAAAAGTATATTTGGCCTTGGGCCCTTTGATGTCTTAGTTGGGCCCCGTTCATAGTAGTTCGGTGAAATTATACAGGGTGGCTTGAAATGTTAAATTAGTTTTACGTTCGCATTCAAATTATATTAGTGTAGAGATGTACCGAGTCAGGGTTCATACACTCCTCAAAACTCCTCCAATACTCCTTCATTTAGGAAATTTTTTTGAAGGGCCCTTCAAAAGACTTCATTTTGGTTTGAACTCCTTCAAAACTCCTTCTTTTTAGTTCAAGACATAATCTTCCTCTATGACAGTAACATAAAATACTTCGATTGACAGCCAACTTCGTCACTAAGACGATTTTAATGTAGTCATTTCGTGCATTTATTTCTTTCGATTTACAAATTGATCATAGTTAATTCATAAAAGTTGAAGGTGAGATTTTTATTAGAAGACTAAGACATTTCGTAAGTGAAGTAAAACATGCTTAAAGGGACTCGACGTTAAATCTCGGTTATCACAAATTTGCCATTTCAACTGCGCTTGCGCGCGGACTTAGCTTTTTGGGCTTTCTGTTTTAAGATTTCATGTTGCTTGTTTATATTTAAGCTGAGCGAGAGAGTCCCACCAAATTAATGAAAGCGATTAGAATATTTTCACAGCGACTTCGTGACATATTATATGAAACTACGGATATGAATAACTGATAATCTTAAGAGAAAAATGACACTTCAATATTTATTAGTTGGGAAATATTTATTTAACATAAAAGTAAAACACGTTGTTTACTTCAAAAATGATTGGAATATTAGTACAGAAATCCGTCTTTTGCGGATATTTTACGTTAGGCGTAAACAACTTAGTATTATGCATTTTTATTTAGATTGAGGGTTCGGCTTTGTATTAGAAGTGATGCTGAAATTCTAGTACGCTCTTCTGAGGTTAAATATTTGGTCCCGAAAAGGGACAGACGATTCAGACCCCGAATCCATTAATAATTAAGACGCAAAACTCAATCTTTACCGAGGCCTAAAAACTAAATCAGAAAAAACTTTGTGATTTCTAATTTTTATCTCTTGCCATCTCATATTTATTACCAAATTTAAAATGTTTGTAATTAATTTAGCAAGAGTTTTGAAATCAGCTAAGTCCGCGCAAGTGCAGTTGAAATGGCAAATTTGTGATAACCGGGATTTAACGTCGAGTCTTAAAGGGTGCTTGGCTGTTCTTTTCAAGTTTTATGATTATTGTTTTTTTCTCCACCACACTCTCAGCAGCAGAAGTCAAGTTGTCTAATTATTGTTTAAATATCTAAAACTACATAAGTAGATTTATTACATTAAGTGATTGCGTTGAAAAAAACAATGGTTTAGTTAATTGCAGTTATTATATTGTTAAAAGGGTCATCCACAAGGGATGTCGTGCTTTGAGGAGGAGACTGGATCACGAAATTGTGACAAGGGGAAGAGAGAGGGTGACAAAAAGTGACATCACACCGTTATTGTAACAATATGTTTGTAGAAAACATGACGTGACAAGAGGCGAAGTTTGGGGTGAAATGTGACACTTTATGATAAAGGGTGCAGATGGTCAAATATATTTAAAAAAAAGTGTGACATCATTTAATGACACTCTATGAGTACTCCTTCAAAATCTCATTTTACTCCTTCAAAACTCCTTCATTTTATTACTGAAATTGAGTACGAACCCTGTGGATCGAACGCTCCTTCGAAACTCCTCCAATACTCCTCCATTCAAGAATTTTTTTCGAAGGGCCCTTCAAACTCCTTCATTTTGGTTTTAACTCCTTCAAAACTCCTTCTTTTTTAGTTTGACTACATAATTTTCCTCTATGACAGTGACTTAAAACTCCTTCTTTTTTAGTTTAAGACTAAATAATTTTACTCTATGACAGTGACTCAAAACTCCTTCTTTTTTAGTTTAAGACATAATCTTCCTCTATGACAGTGACTCAAAACTCCTTCTTTTTTAGTTTAAGACTACATAATTTTACTCTATGACAGTGACTCAAAACTCCTTCTTTCTTAGTTCAAGACATAATCTTCCTCTATGACAGTAACATAAAATACTTCAATCGATAACTTAACTTGAAGGACCCGTCAAACTGCTTCCTTTTGCTTTAAACTCCTTCAATACTCCTTCTTTTTTAGTTTAAGACTACATAATTTTACTCTATGACAGTGACCCAAAACTCCTTCTTTTTTAGTTTAAAACTACATAATTTTACTCGATGACAGTGACTCAAAACTCCTTCTTTTTTAGTTTAAGACTACATAATTTTACTCTATGACAGTGACTCAAAACTCCTTCTTTCTTAGTTCAAGACATAATCTTCCTCTATGACAGTGATTCAAAACTCCTTCTTTCTTAGTTTAAGACTAAATAATTTTACTCTATGACAGTGACTCAAAACTCCTTCTTTTTTAGTTCAAGACATAATCTTCCTCTATGACAGTGATTCAAAACTCCTTCTTTTTTAGTTTAAGACATAATCTTCCTCTATGACAGTGACTCAAAACTCCTTCTTTCTTAGTTCAAGACATAATCTTCCTCTATGACAGTGACTCAAAACTCCTTCTTTCTTAGTTTAAGACTACATAATTTTACTCTATGACAGTGACTCAAAACTCCTTCTTTTTTAGTTTAAGACTCAGTCACAGAGGCGATTTTAATGTAGTCATTTCGTGCATTTATTCTTTTCGGCTTACAAATTGATCATAGTTAATTCATAAAAGTTGAAGATGAAAATTTTATTAGAAGACATTTCATAAGTGAAGTAAATCATGCTTAAAGGGTGCTTGGCTATTTTTTTCAAGTTTTATGATTATTGTTTTTTCCTCCACCACATTCTCAGTAGCAAAAGTCAAGTTGTCTAATTATTATTTAAAGTATTTAAAACTACATAAGTAAGTGTACTACATTAAGTGATTGCGTTAAAAAAAAACAATGGTTTAGTTAATTGCAGTTATTATATTGTAAAAAAGGTCATCCACAAGGGATGTCATGCTTTGAGGAGGAGACGGGCTCATGAAATAGTGACAAGGGGGATAGAGAGCGTGACAAAAAGTGTCATCACACAGTTATTGTAATAATGTTTGTAGAAAATATGACGTGACAAGAGGAGAAGTTTGGGGTGAAGTGTGACACTTTGTGATAATGGGTGCTGATGGTCAAATATATTGAAAAAAAGTGTGACATCATTTAATGACACTCCATTAGTACTCCTTCAAAATCTCATTTTACTCCTTCAAAACTCCTCCAAAACTCCTTCATTTTATTTCCGAAATTGAGTACGAACTCTGCGAGTAACACTTTGGCTGAGTACCGAGTACTCAGCTCTCACTACTCGAACGAGTACCGAGTTAGGGAGTACTGAGTACCAATTATGTTTTAAGAAGAACCAACGACACGCGATGAATTTCGAACTCATTGGAATAGTAGTATAGACCTCCATGTCTATATTTAATAGTTTTTGAAACAAAATTCCAGCTGAAATTTAGTTACGCATAATTAAAAAAAAATTTTTTTTGTTAAAAATTTAAAAAAAAAAATACTTTTAAAATTAAAAATAAACAAGTAAATAAAAGGTATAGTTAAAAAAAATTTATCTATTATAGTTCTAGTCCGCCAAACATAAATAATCTTAAAAAGCTAATAAAACAACGTCATAAGCACAAATGTGCAGGAACACTGCAGACACGTGTTTCTGCATTACAAGGAACGTCTTTTTCAGTGCATAAAATATGAGCTAATGAGCCCGATAAAAAATCCGACTCGTTTCGCATGTCTTAAAATCCATGAGCTCACATTTTGAGCATTGAAAAAAGCATTCCTCGTAACGCCAAAACAAGTGTCTGCAGTGTTCCTGCATATTTTTGCTTTTAACGTTGTTTTTTTTGCTTTTATTTATTAAGCAAAGGTATCTTTATATTTCTTATAAATAGTTTTTGTTTGTAGCAAAAATCCATTCAATAATATAAAAATTTCATATTTTCTATACTTAGTTTTTTTTCCCATTTTTAATAAATAAGTTTTATTAAATTTGGAGACATTAAAATAAATTCTCTAGAAACGTACCGAGTACTCGGTAACTACTCGGTACTCGGCATACTCGGCCAAATTTTGATCAGATACTCGGCATTCTCGGCCAAATTTTGATCAGATACTCGGTATACTCGGCCAAATTTTGATCAGATACTCGGCCAAATTTTGATCAGTTACTCGGCATACTCGGCCAAATTTTGATCAGATACTCGGCATTCTCGCCAAATTTTGATCAGATACTCGGCGAAATTTTGATCAGATACTCGGCCAAATTTTGATCAGTTACTCGGCATACTCGGCCAAATTTTGATCAGATACTCGGCATACTCGGCCAAATTTTGATCAGATACTCGGCATACTCGCCAAATTTTGATCAGATACTCGGCGAAATTTTGATCAGATACTCGGCCAAATTTTGATCAGATACTCGGCATACTCGGCCAAATTTTGATCAGATACTCGGCATATTCGGCCAAATTTTGATCAGATACTCGGCATACTCTGCCAAATTTTGATCAGATACTCGGCATACTCGGCCAAGTTTTGATCAGATACTCGGCATACTCGGCCAAATTTTGATCAGATACTCGGCATACTCTGCCAAATTTTGATCAGATACTCGGCATACTCGGCCAAGTTTTGATCAGATACTCGGCATACTCTGCCAAATTTTGATCAGATACTCGGCATACTCGGCCAAGTTTTGATCAGATACTCGGCCAATACCGAGTAGTTGCAAAAAATTGAATATTGTCCAAGACAGATATTAAAATTTATAAAAAAGTGCAGGCATATTTAATATTCTGCAATCATTTGCAAGTCCAATTTAAATTTTGAGAAAAATGAAGTTTCTAATGCTTCAATGGAATAAATCTTCATTTTAATGTCCCCAAAGTTGATAAAACTTATTTATTAAAAATTGTGCAAAAAAAGGAAAGTATAGAAAATATGGAATTTTTATATTAAAAATAGATTTTTGCTACAAACAAAAATGAGTTATCAGAAATATAAGAATTTCTTTGCTTAAAAAATAAAAGGAAATAAAACAACGTTAAAAGCATAGTGCAGGAACACTGCAGACACGTGTTTTGGCGTTACAGGGAATTCCTTTTTCAATGCACAAAATGGGAGCTCGTGGATTTAAAGGCATCCGAAAAAAGTCAGATTTTTTTGTCGAATGTCTTTACATTCATTTAGCCGACATTTTATGCACTGATAAAGACGTTCCTTGTAACGCAGAAACACTTGTGTGCAGTGTTCCTGCACATTTGTTTTATTTGCTTTTGAAATTATTTATGTTTGGCGGACTAGAACTAAAATAGATTGGTATAGTTTGTCTTAGTTCCAACTTGATTAATCATACCTTTTATTTATTTATTTTTAATTTTAAAAATAATTTTTTTGTAACATTTTTGACATAAACAAAATTTTTTAAATAATGCGAAATTAAATTTCGGCAGGAATTTAATTTTAAAAGCTTTTATAAGGACAAAGAGGTCTATACTACTATTCCAATAAGTTCAAAATTGATCACATGTGTCTGTGGTTCTTCTTAAAACATAATTAGTATTCGGTACTCGGCCGAGTACTCGGTACTCGGCTACTCAGCCGAAGTGATACTCGGTACGTCTCTAAAATTCTCTATTGACTCTATTAAAGCATAACAAACTTCATTATTTTCAAAATTTAAATTTGAACTGTAAATGAGTGCAGTATATTATATGCTTGCACTTTTTTTATTGATTGTAAAATCGGTCTTGAACAATATTCAATTTTTTACAACTACTCGGTATTGGCCGAGTATCTGATCAAAATTTGGCCGAGTACCGAGTAGTTACCGAGTACTCGGTATCTCGTCTCTATAATTTTTGTTTGTAGCAAAAATCCATTTAATAATAAAAAAATGGAAAACAAAAAATTTGCAGTTACTGCCCTTTACCTGCACACGGAATACTGAGCATAGAGCAAAGATAATGAGCGAGTCCATTCCTCCCGCAGGCGCCCATGGAGCCATGGAGCCGGAGTACTTCTCCTCGGGCACGCACGCCGCCTCCAGCCTCCGCCGAATGAGGGCGCTGTGCGAGCGGCGCCAGCTGACGGACGTCACGCTGGTGGCGGGGGGAGAGGAGGTGCCCGCCCACCGCGTGGTGCTGTCCGCCGCCTCCGACTACTTCCTGGCCATGTTTGCGGGCGGCATGGCGGAGGCCGCCACGGAGCGGGTGCGCCTGGAGGGCGTCGACCCAGACACCATGCGCGCCCTGGTCGACTTCTGCTACACAGGTCCGTATCTCCGTTTGATTAGTAGGGGAATGTGGGGCAAAGTGAAACGGTCAAGATGACGGAGTGTTTTCGAGGTGAACGAATCGGAAATTTGTTTTGAAAATGACAGTACAGTAGAAGACCGTTATAAAGCACACCTTGGGACCAGACCTTTTGCGTTATATAGATCATTTCATAAATTTTGAAACTAATATTCTGAATATATCTATATATTAGCACTTCTGAATGAGTTTTATCTGCAATGAGTATTAAAGCACCCATATTACAATGAGTTATTCACAAATAAATATGTTTCACAATCAAAATCCTGCACTTCTGCTAGCTTCATGGTTTGCATAACAGCTGCATTTTCAAGAGCCATCTGGTATTTTCTGTTTACTATGAGTACTCATTTTAAATTTAAAAGCTTTGAAATATGCTGGAAAGATGAAAAACTGTTTCAAAATTTGATTTTTCTTACAATTTTAGTGCTTGCAAAGCAAAACAGACTCGACGTTAAATCCCGGTTATCACAAATTTGCCATTTCAACTGCGCTTGCGCGCAAACTTTGCTGATTTCAAAAATCTTGCTAAAATTAATGACAAACATTTTAAATTTGTTAATAAATATGAGATAGCAACAGATAAAAATTAGAAATCACAAAGCTTTCTCTGATTTAGTTTTTAGGCCTCGGTAAAGATTGAATTTTGCGTCTTAATTATTAATGGATTCGGAGTCTGATTTTTCTATTAAGCAAAGACCTTATTCATGGCCAAATTTTTAACCTCCGAAGAGTACTAAAACTGCAGCATTATTCTAATACAAACCATGAATCTGAATAAAAATGTATAATACTAAGCTGTTTACGCCTAACGTAAAATATCCGCAAAAGACAGATATCTGTCCATCATAACGTTTTTAAACTACAGTTTTTAGGAATAAATTATAGCCTAAGTTGCTCCCTGACAATGTAGCTATCTATGGTGAAAAAATGGTTGAAATCGGCCCGGTAGTTTTGATGATTACCCTGGACATACATACACGCAGAAGTAGCCATTTATGTATAAAGATAAATATTTCCAAAGCAATAAATATCGAAGGCTCATTTTTCTCCTTACATTATAAAGATTATCAGTTATTCATATAATACATCGCGAAATCACTGTGAAAATATTCTAATCGCAATTATTAATTTGCAGAGGGATTTTTTAAACTTCAAAACCTATTGTTTACTTCTGAAAAGTTGTGCGTTTTATAGAGAATTGCGTTATATAGGTCAGCATTATAACGGTCTTCTACTGTACATAAAGAAAGAACATTGCATTTTGTAATAAAACTTGCGTTGAAACAACTTTTATTTTTGGCACTAAATTTGAGTCTTCAAAAAAAAAAAAGTGGAAAAATTTCATTTTTTTTTCATGGGGTGAAGTGAAAAACAAAATATTTTTCTCATGAAATATTTTCTATTTGATTAAAAAACTTATTTTTGAGCGAAAGAATGAGAAAATGAAAGGTTAAGTGAATAAATGGGGAGATAATGAAGCAATAAGCGAATAATTAAATGAATAATTCAATTAAAAAAGGAAAAATAAATGAGCGAGTAAAAGAATGAATGAATACGAAAATAAATGAATAAATAAGTGAATGAATAAATGAAGGAATGGTGAATGAATTAATTAATAAATGAAAATGTAAGTGATTTGTATTAAATGATTGAGTGAGTAAATGAGACAAACTGTTTCACTTTGCGCCATCCATTTTGCCTTGCATGTACTTGACAAACTGTACAATTTATTTGAAATACAAATAAGCGTAATATTAACTAATTTAATACTGCATTGACTATTAGGATTCCTCAATTAGTATTTTAATTGTTAATAACACGAACTTTTTATTGTTTTATAGTAACAAAAACAATATTTGATTTACAACAAAATATTACAATATGAGTATTGATTTTTGAAAATTGCCTGTATTATCATATGCTTCATCTTCAGCGGTATTTTTTTCCTGACTGGAATAGAATACATATATGGTACGACTTACTTAAAATAATACCAGATAGGTGGAGCTAAAAGCAGAGTAAATATTTCACCATTTCACTTTGCCCAGCTATTTCACTTTGTCCTATGTTCCCCTGTATTCAATCTAATTTAGTCTTGTCTTTTAAACAAATTCCTGTGATCATCATAAATATGTACGTATCAATTTCACAGTTGTTTACTGCAAATCCCGGTAGATGGCGCCACGAGTATGCGTCAACTCTATGTTTTTCTGTTTCTGATCATGATCACGGGGAGTTCGGTGGTAGGAGTGTGGTTGTCTGTCATGGTGCTCTTTCCTCAGGTTCGAATGGTGTATACAATGAGAATATGCACCTTACAGGTATTAGGCTAATGTTCATCCACCCTGGTTTATAATTTATTGTGTTTTTTTTAACTTGCCAACTATTTTAAACTTTTAAATGAAAGCTTTTTACAGAAGAAGTATATTTTCTTGTAATGTGTAATATTCACTCTGCTCGGTGATAGACAGTATTAGAATGTGTCGAATATCTTATCCAATGGCGTTTGGTATTCTGTGCGCAACATTAATGATTCAAACATTAATGATCAAACATGTAATACAACTTAATACTTGCCGGAAAATATTCATTGCAGGGTCGGCAATCATGTGAAACATGAACTGAAATTCGACTCGAATAATCACAAAAAAATTCTCAAAATAATTTTGGTAAAAATTTATTCAACTAAAATCATAAAACACTATTGCACCTTATATAAACTTAAGGATGTATTCTAGTCTAGAGGCTTAATTTTAAGGTGATTTTACAGGCTTAATAGGAAAAAAAAACAGCAGCTTATTTCACTATCCATTTTTATCAGTTTTTTATTAATACTTTAAAAGTATAAAAATGCATAAAAGTTGAAAAAAAAATTCAAAATTGTAGTTGGAGGAGGCTGGCAAAGTGGGGACTCTAAAATGGGGGGGGGGGGGGATCTCCTGGTTGACGTGATTCCAATCCTCCAGATGATCTGAAACATAAAGTCAAGGTTAATTATTATCAAACAAGGATGTAGAATTGTCTGGACATAGCCGATTTGAAAATATTTATTAGACAAGAATACCCCCTTAAAAACATGCCATCTCAGGATTTCCTTACAAATTGCACTTATGTGCACCTATTCGAAAGTAGCATGAAAAAAAAAAAATAAAAAAAGGAGGAATAATCACTTTATGGAAGTTTTGTACCTTGAATCGCTACTGTGACTGCTCAATTGCATGCAAATCAAAAAGTCTTTCTTCTTTGATTTAGAAGTGAATAAAACAGTTAGCATTTTAACATAGATGCCAAACCAAAATGCGTTTAAATCAACGACAACTTTAACAACTTGTTCTTATGTTTGTAAAATAAGCTAAAACAAGTTCTCTATTATTATTTATTTAAATAATTTTTCACATGATAAATGTCATTCCCCTGTGTGTGTCTACCTCCAACCTAAAGCAAAACTAGCCGTCAAGATTCAGGAAGCCATGCATATTTGTAAACAAATTGTCGTTTAACGTTTTAACAAATGCTACGCAATGTTGTCAAACAGAAAAATAAAGACTTTTCAAGGTTTGTACTATTTTGAAAAAAATAGCAAAAAATGTCCTTCGATTTTTTTGTCATTCCCCTGTCGGAGAATGGAATCTGGTTTCTCACATCTCGCAATAGTTGCACTGATACATAACATAAACTGCACATTTACAATCCCCCCCCCCCTTCCGAGGAAGTTGGAGCTGCCCACACAGTCAAATTTCCTTAAAACATACTTGCCAACTCTGCTCTTTTTAACGGGAGATTCCCGTTTTTTGCTTCCGTCTCCCGATTTCCCGTTTTTTACGATTTTCTCCCGTTTTTGCAGTTTTTTCAATCAAATATCAAAACGTTTCACTTTCTTCTCAATAGATGGCGCACGTTTTTACTCTTCCAATGTCAGGGAATACGAATTTTTCCAATTAACGCATCGTTCTGTAGAAATTAGTTTTTTAGAAGCTTTCCACATTGCATGTTCAACGAAGCACGTGCTTTGCCGAAAATGGCAGCAGATTCCAATCCTTTTGCATCTTGAAATTATTTCAATTATTTTGAATGTTTGAAGTTATTTTATCATGTGCTACCCTATACCTACGTATTTTGTATTGTATTTTCAATATATTGATTTCCTTTTTTTTTTCGGGTTCTTGTAATTAAGTTTTTGTAGCTACTTTTCTGGTAGAGACTGGAGAATGTACGAAACTTTAAGCCAATTCACTCCTTATTATTTAGTTTTTCCTTTGCAGTATATTTTTCTTGCTGCTACCCATTTGCTTACATCTGCAAAAATTCCTTATTTCACTTTAAATTTAGTATTAATGTTATTTAAAAGCATAATTTAATAATTCTGTAGTGAGGATATGTTGATGGTGAATCACCTATATACCTCTAGTGAAATCTCCCGTGTTTTTTTTCCATCGAAGGTTGGCAAGTATGTTAAAATATGCCCTGGATTACTGGAAACAGAAAACATCGAAACGGACGCATACTCGTGGCGCCATCTATTGGGGCTTGGATTAAACATTTTGATGAGGGACGAGGGTTACCGTGGGGGAGAGCGGAACTGATCCGTCGGTGCTGTTCGTGTTGCAGGGAAGGTGGAGCTGGGGGAGGACAGCGTGGAGCGCTTCCTGACGGCGGCGGACGTGCTGCAGATGCCAGAGGTGGTGGTCGCCTGCTGCCGCTTCCTCTCGGACCGCCTGAGCCCGGCCAACTGCGTGGGGGTGGCCCTCTTCTCCGAAGCAAGGGGCTGCGAGGACCTGCACCGGGAGGCGCACGCCTACCTCCTCGTGAGTATTAACTGATAGACATCGGTAAACGATATTTAACCGCATTCTCATTCCTAATGTATTGTTATATAAAATCGACTGTATTCAAATTATATTAACTTCTCGACTCTTTCGGCACATGTAAAGTTTCAGTTTTAGGTTGGCATCCTTCGATGCCCAATCCTATGCAAACGAGGCAAGTATAAATAGTGAACGATCCCGATCGTTCTCTCTCTTTCGCGTTCGTCAGCCTCTCGTGTGTTGTGTCCGGTAGGTGTTGGGGAGTTGTAAACTCCACCTCCGCCTGTGGCCAGGATTTATTCTTATAAACTTATTTTGTTAGTTTATTTATTTTAGTTTCTATGGGCCAACACATTTTTGGTGAGATTTTAAACAAGTTTCCAATGTTCATTTCTTCACATTGACGTTGATTCTGCATCTTCCACTGTGTGGTCCACTCTGCTCGTATAAGCAAGTAATAGTGTTGACTGACTTACGGAATTTAGCCTTTCGGCTTTTCGTTTAAACATCGTAAATTATCATTAACGAGTTCAATCCGACTGGGACGTTGTCGACGTATTGTTTGACTTTGTAATTTGGCAACTGCCTGGAGGTGGCCCTCTTCTCCGAGGCGCGGGGCTGCTCGGACCTGCACCGGGAGGCGCACGCCTACCTCCTCGTGAGTATTAACGAGTTCAATCCGACCGGGACGTCGTCGACGCACCGTTTGACCACGGATTGCACGTAATTTGGCAATCTGCCAAGCAAAGACGATTCCATCTGGATGAATCTAGCGGGGGAGAAGGGAAAACAACAATTGGATTTTGATGGACGCGTTTTATTATGTCACTAGTGCCTAATTGATTTCTAGCATTCTCAGAAATAAAATCAGTGGGAAACAAAAGTAGTTACCATGGAAACAACAAAAGGAAAAGAAAATATTTTCATTTCGTTCAGGAACGTGAAAGCGAAATGGTAAACTCAAAACTTTGTTGTGAATAAATAAATCAATTCATTTTTGCCGTGAGAATATAGGTCAAATATACTTTAGATTCAAAAAACGTTGCTGTGAGCAAATTTTCATTTTTACAAAATTAAGGCTAAATAATAGACAGGCAAAAGTGCACACCTGAAACAAGCCAACTAACATCCCTATAAACTAATAGATACGTCCATTTCCGCCTATAAAACGGATATTAGCCTTTCCATGGAATCAATGGTCAGACAGTAGTGTAACGACTTCCCGGCTGCGGCCATAACTATAGCGAACTAATAATACTAATAATTCAGAACATAAATAGAATACTAATAATTCAAAGCTAATACAGTCGAACCCCACTATAGCGAACCTGGGATATAGAGATCCCCGGCTGTAGCAAACCTTTTAAATGGTCCGAACTGAAGTCCTATGTCATCAATGTAATTTCAGAGGCTTTTAACAATCTCCAAATACTTGAGAATCGGCCATAGCGATCCGAAAATTTCTAATATTTCAAGATTTTCTGGTGAAAATGTGAGAAAGACATCCTATCATTCGCAAATGAATCTCTCTCCCCGATCTACAAAGTGGATTTACTTCAGACGAATTTTTGGACAGAATTTTTGACTTTGAGTATGTACAAAGAAGTGTCTTACGAACTTTGGTATTTTCTAAGCAATTCAAAAGTTTTTGACGAGAACAACTTGACTGAAGACGTCAAGTGATCTTCTGATTTGATGAAGAAGCAAATGATATTAGTCCTCGTCGATTTTTGCTCAAAGGCAGCTGTCGATGTTATGAAAATTCTTTTTTCTTTGCAACTGAAACTATAGATCAACTTTTGCTATAGTGGACTAAAAAATTTTCAAAATCCAAAATCTTGCAACTGAAAATAACATCTTTCTTCCATGCAGAGAATTTTTTTTTAAAGGGTAATTTTTTATAGTTAGTACGTTATTGAGTATACTATTAAGAAACCAACTATTCCTTCCAATTAGAAATTCATTTTCTGCTGTGTGAATCATCTTAAACTGAGTGATGAGAAAGTCTTCTTATAAAAAACAACAAGATTATTAACGATTGGGGTCATTTCGTGGTATTTTTGACATTTATGTAAAGCCCATAATGTGACTTTTTTTTGCCGTAACTTTTTAATTTATTGTTTGATCAGCATGTTATTTTATTTTCAGCTTTTCCTACTGACACACCAACTCATATTCAAATAATTTCCAAATCAAACAGTAAATTTAAAAGTTATGGCAAAAAAAGTTCACGTTACGTAAGTGTCCAAAATACTATGAAATGACCTATTAACAATTGTATAAAATAAAACCAAAAAAAAAAAAGTGACTGACTTAAAGCAATCTTCAAAACTAAGCTTCACCTAAAACTGTATCTAAATTCAATCTTATTTCAGTTTACTAATCGCAATTTACTATTACTGAAGATCGTGTCAAAAAACATTCCATGATCTGCATTCCTAGCGTAGATACTAACATCTATTCAAAACAATCGCCGAGTTCGCGCAATGCTTGAAGATTGAATCGAATCCTATCTATCGACGATCAAAAAACTAAGTCTCAACTAATATATGATTCACCCAGAAGTTGCTTAGCAAATTAATAGGTTATCATACAACGCCGACATTCAGTTTGCGTTTAAATGACTTTAAACGTAACTTTAAATTTATGAGATAGATGTAATAAAATTACTTATGTTTATCAATTTAGAACTGAGGGAAAGTTTGCGTAATGTCAGACTACGAAGGATAATGGTTATGTATTTTGAAAAGTTTGGTTGTGTTTGTTTAAAATATATCTACTTATGTAAACAAAGTACTGTCGACTCTCAATAACTCTCAATAACTAATTATGTCCCGAGACCGACCAAAACGTTAGAGTTATGGGAAGTTTCCACAGCAGTCTCAACTGTTTGGGACTGGATGAAAGCTTTGAGATAAAGGAATATTCGAGTTATTGAGATTTGAATGTATTTTGAAAAAATTCCGCACATGAATTTTCTAAATCAAAATCATTAAAGGTTTCACTAAGTTTCAATTTCATTCAAAAATCAATTCCTATTTATTTTGGAAAAATTTGGAATTTTTTTTGCGTGAGACTTTTATGAGGCCCGTATTCATCTCCTAAAAAATAGTTGTGCTGCGAAAACTTTTTTTAGTTGCTACTACAATAGAAAGACCATTACAACGCCGAACTGTATAACGCAATTCTCTATAAACCGCACTACTTTTCAGAAGTAAACAATAGGTTTTGAAGTTTAAGAAATCCCCCTGTTTTGCCTTGCAAACATAAAAATCGTTAGGAAAATTAAATTTTTGAAACAGTTTTTCATCTTTCCATCTTAATTCAAAGCTTTTAAATGAAAATTAATATTCATAGTAAGCAGAAAATACCAGATGGCTCTTGAAAATGCAGCTGTTATGCAAACCATGAAGATGCAGGATTTTGATTGTGAAACATATTTATTTGTGAACGACTCATTGTAATATGGGTGCTTTAATACTCATTGCAGATAAAACTCATTCTGAAGTGCTAATACAGAGATATATTCTGAATATTAGCTTCAAAAATTGTGAAATGACCCGTAATAATGCAAAAACCAGTATAACGCAAAAGCTCTGGTCCCAAGGTGTGCATTATAACAGTCTTCTACTGTAGTAAAGTTTTGAGCGATTTTGTATGCGGCCCCCATCCACCGCACTTGATCGAGTGTCTTGACATAATCATAACTGTCAAATGAGAGATGATAACGATAGGTCCTTTTTCCGTTAAGGTATGTCGCTCGGAGCATTTTTTTTTACATTTGGCAGCTTTAATTTATTTATCGCTATAGGAAACTAAAATTTCGTAGCTGTCGACATTCCGCAAAAAACATTTAATTTCTAAATTCTAGGGCAGCCATATACATTTCAATCGCCTTAAGCAGTTTCTTTTTCATCACTGCCCAAGGTGGAGTAAAAAAAATTGAGCGACGTACCTCTACGGGAAAAGTCCAGATTGACCGCTATCTCTACATAGTATAAAATGAAATCCCCAAAAAGCGTCTGTGTGTTTGAACTCGCAAAACTCGAGAACTACCGAGCCGATTGCGCTGAAATAAATACAGTTTGTTCCTTCAACTCCTGAAAAGGTTTGCAGACCAGCTCGAAAAAAATTCGATGAATAGTTCTTTTTTTATTCCAATTTACGTCCAATTTTCGAATAAATTCTCAAATATGGGGGTGAAAAATGACTCGCAAATAGGAACATTATATATCGTTGTAAAGGGAAGAATTTTCCGCATTCTACGCAATTTGTGTTTCAATGCTCTAACTTTATTGCGGCGGGAGTTATTTGCGTTTTTAGCTCGAATTTTTTTAGGCTTAGCTGAATTTAGGCACTACTTTCTTCATTAAATAAATCAATAAAAAGTGAAGGAATTGTTCCACAGCTTTCTTTTTGATGCCATTGGAAAAAGCGATTTTTTCCAATTCTCCAGATCTAAATTAAGAGATTAACTCCAGATCTAACTCGACCTGATGGTCGAAAAAATAAGCTTTTATCTCGAAAGGGGAAAAAAGTTGCAAGCCTTTTTAAATCAAGTGTAAGAAATCTCGATTCCATTCAAATTGTGAACCATTTTCTTTCGCTTTTTAATTCCTTAAACTAATTTTATTTTGTGTTTCCATGGTTTACAAATTTCAAATCCAGCTTTCTGGATTTAATTTCTTAAAAGTGTTTTAATATCTGTCGTCGTTGTTTGGAAGGGAAATCATGCCGTTTTTTAAATTTATTTTTTACGCCTGATTGTTGAATATACGTCACTTGACACAATTTTTATTTTCAAGGCGGACCGGGCAAAGCCGGGAAACGCAGCTAGTGGTATTGTAAAATTTAAAGTAACTTATTTGTTTTGAATCAGCAGAGTGAAGAACCTTTAGTAAAAACCTTTTATTACACATAGAACACAACTTGCTTCTTGCAAAATACAGCACTGAAGTGAGAAAACAAAAAACGTGGCCGAAAGCCGACGGTCGTCGATGCGGTCACGTGTACAACCGACAAACGGACGGCGACATCATCCCATTTAAATGAGCTTCTGGCTCTCGACCAATCACATGTCGGCTACGGTTAAGGCCACTCATTTTATGTAAAGAAATACTCTCATTTTATACTTATTTCAATAGATAATTAAACATATTTATTATTTATCGACTTCCCCCCCAGGACAACTTCACGGAGGTGGTCGCGGAGCGGGAGTTCCTGGACCTGGAGGAGCGGGAGCTGGAGAAGCTCCTGCGCTCCCCCTCGATCAACGTGGCGAGCGAGGAGGTGGCCTGGGCGGCGCTGCTCTCCTGGGCCCGCCACCGCTCCGGAACAAGAGGAGGGCGGCGTTTCGGGCGGCTCCTGCCCGCCATCAAGCTGCCGCTCCTCGACACGGAGGTATTTTCACTTTCATTTTTTCCAGATGAAATACAGTACAACCTCAATATCTCAAATCTCTCAGTACAGGAAAAAAAAATCGAGTATTTGAGTTATCAAGGTTTTAAAATAATTACACTAGTAACTCTCACAATTGCACACACTTACGCTACATACATTTATATATGCCTGTGGGACCATTCGAATGACGATCAATAAAGTAGTAAAGTCAGAACAAACAACGTAAGTAGAAGCACAAATTTGTAAAATTACAGCAAACGTGTTTCGGCGTTACAGGGAACGCCTTTTTCAATGCAAAAAATAATGAGCTTATGGATGAAAAGACATCCGACTGCGTTGAAAAAGGCGTTCCCTGTAATGCCGAAACACGTGTCTGCTGTAATTTACAAATTTGTGCTTCTACTTACGTTGTTTGTTCTGACTTTACTATTCAGCACAAAGGTATTTATTTATCTTATTTATCTTAATAATGTAGTCTTCAATATTTTACTAGATTTGAAATTTTCTAATTGTCGAAAGTGCACAGGATGAGATTTTTAAATGAACAATTTCAACTTGGTTTTTTTCACCTAAAAACTTAAAAATTCTAATTTTATCTTCAACCTCTAACCCCACATTCAAAATGTTCTCAGCAGCCGATTTGTAGGAGTTAAAATAAGCTGAATGATGAAAATGAGGAATGCATTTTCCGTTTTCGCTCGAAAACTGACGGACGAAAAATCGACCCCCTTTCCTGAAAGTGGACAAAAAATGCACAAAGATTCTAAACTCTGGGGGAATTTCCACCTCTCTCACACCAACACTCCCCTATTATCTTGCCCCAATCCTTAATTCACAAAATTTCCAAGCAAAAGGATGAAAAACGTTAAGCAATTGTCCCTGGAACTGGTTTTACTACAAAAGTTGCCAAAGCAAAACGACAATTGAAACTTGCTTCTGTGCAAAAATTTCGACATATCGAAGGTTTCGAAGAATAAATTTCGAGATAACTACGGGAAATACATGGGAGTTTTATAGAAAATGCTGGGGAATTTTTTTTTTTTTGAGACATGGAGGGTTTCGAGATAAGGAGGTTCGAGATATCAAGGTTTGACTGTGTACATTTATTGGATATGGGTGGGATATTTTCATGCATGGGCTAGAGTGAAAAAAATGAATCTTTGATTTTCGGAAACGGGTACCTTTCAATTGCCGTGTATGAGGCTTAGTAACAAATCTGTGAAGTATTTCAATTTTACGACCTCGTCTCGAATCCAGTCTTCTTGCATAATATAGACGAACGCACGAACGGCGTTCGCAGAAAACTTTAGGCTCTGCAGATATTTTTTTTCAAACTGCTGTTGATTTAAAAAAAAAAAAAAAAAAAAAATTTTTTTTTTTTTTTTTTAAAGGGAATTTTTAAGAAAATCCCAGAATTTATTTCTGTTAAAGCCTTTCTCCAAAAGCCTTTTAAAGCACATGTGTAAAAAAAATAATGGTTTTGGCAGTTTTCTTCAGTTGGTGAAAAATAAGCAAACTATATGTTATTGTAAAAAAAATAAATGATTTAAAACACTTTTTTTTGTCTCTTTCATATTTGAATATAAATTTAATTTTTTATTCAAGGGTGAGTTAGGCAAAATAATTTGCAGAAAATTTCCCCAGTTAGGATTCGTGTTCGCAGAAAGCTTTTCATTTTATCTAAGTCTGCTTGAGTCTGCGCATTTGACTTAAAATTTTGAAACGTTTGATTTTTTTAAAAGAATTTTCAATTTTTTTTTTCAAGTGTAAGAAATGAAAAAAAATGATGGCGGGTGGTTGTTAAATGGCAGAACAAAGTCTAAAATGAACCAAGAGTTTTTTAAAACAATTTTAGATTATGATTTCAGTCAGCACATTACACACAAAGTCTATCAAACCTCTCGAGATGTCCGATATTTTCAACATATTGGACAGACATGCAGACAAGCGTGGAGTTCTGTAATATAAAAACCCTGTAGATTGACGGAAAACTGGTTGACATCCTGCATTTAAACAAGACTGAAGATAGCAAATTGCACAGGACAGCTATTAAAAATAACATTTCTCCAATAGAGGCACCTGATTTGTTGCTTTTTTTTTGGCTCTCAAGCAGTTTCAGAAATTTTTCGTACCCAAAACCGTGGATTCACTCAAGGGGGAGGGGGTCATTCTTTCATGTGACCCCCCCCCCCAAAATGGTAGTCTGTATCTGCCTCTGCTCATATGCAACCATTCTTTCTGGTATTTACGAAACTTAAAATATATGTAGTCTGTGAGGGGATCAGCAAATGATTACAAATTCACGAAAGATAAAGCATTACATCTTAATAAAACGTTATTAAGAAGTATATAGCTTCCTCTGGCAGCTATATTTGCCGTAACGTGGCTTGGGCATGGAATGAAGTGGTGATCTGTGTTGAGAAGACTTTTAATCTAATGATATCCCCTCTATATTTACTTGAATATTTGCAGAGTGAGTTTTGAAGAAGACTAATATACTGTTTCAAACTTGAAGGAGGTTTAGTGAATGACAAGATGTATATATGGATGCATCACTTGCCAAATCGATGAACTCCATAAAACAAAAAGCAGAGAATAGTGATGAAGAAGATGGTGTTATCTATGCGAGTGAATGGGAGTGTTGCATTTTTTCTGCCATCACAGGATTAGAAATGGACTGAACCAAAAGTTTAACATAAATTCACATTCTAAGCGTTGATGAAGCACTATTGAAGCAGAAATGAGGATTTTTTTTTAAATAAAAGTGGAGTGAATCGATTTGGCAACTGAGGCATCCATATACAGTAGAAGACCGTTATAACGCCGACCTATATAACGCAGTTCTCTATAAAACGCACAACTTTTCAGAAGTAAACAATAGGTTTTGAAGTTTAAGAAATCCCTCTGTCTTGCTTTGCAAACATAAAAAATTGTTAGGCAAATTAAATTTGGAAACAGTTTTTCATCTTTCCAACTTAATTCAAAGCTTTTAAATTGAAAATGTGTACTTATAGTAAACAGAAAATACCAGATGGTTCTTGAAAATTCAGCTGTTATGCAAACCATGAAGCTACCAGAAGTGCAAGATAATTCACTTTCTTTTGATTGTGAAACATATTTATTTGTGAATGACTAATTCTATGTCATTAAAAAATACCTGAAAGTTTCAAAGCGAGAACGGGGGGGGGGGGGGGGGGTTGTAATCTTTGGCTTCTATTACTTAAGATTAAAAAATCCACCTGTTTTGCTTTGCAAGCACTAAAATTGTAGGGAAAATCAAATTTTGAAACAGTTTTTCATCTTTCCATCTTAATTCAAAGCTTTTAAATTTAGAATTAGTAATCATAGTAAACAGGAAATGCCAGATGGCTCTCGAAAATGCAGCTGTTATGCAAACCATGAAGCTGGCAGAAGTGCAGGATTTTGATTGTGAAACATATTTGTGACCAACTAATTGTATCATTGGTGCTTTAATACTCATTGCAGATAAAACTCATTCTGAAGTGCTAATATGTAGATATGTTCTGAATGTTGGTTTCAAAATGTGTGAAATGATCTATAGGACGCAAAAGCTCTGGTCCCAAGGCATGTGTTTATAACGGTCTTCTACTGTAAAATCAGTCTGTAAATGATAAAATGAACTAAAAACGCAATAATTAACTCCATCTCAGCTACAAACCACAGCACACAAGGTGCTACTCTGTACGAGATGATTAACATAATTGCAAATGATGAAATCTAAACCGCATGACTATTATCGACTAAAGCTTCGATATAAAGCTATAAGAACATCAGGAAATAAGCTGCTGCAAGCAAGTTCGTGTTATATAATTAAAAGTTACTTATCTGTTTCAAATCAGAGTATAAGCCTTTCTATAAAAATCTTTCATTTAACATGAACACCACTTGCTTCCTACAAGATAAAAAAGCAACTGAATACATGGTGAAAATCAAAACATGTTGCCGAAAACCAACAGATGGAAATGCAGTTACAATGTGTAGTTACGTGTGTGCCAACACCTGATTGGTCCATTGATATTTAAATTAGCTTTTGGCTGTTGACCAATCACAGGTTGGCCACAGTTAAGATACTGAAAAAATAATTTTATATTAGGAAATACTTAATCTAATTTATGTTAATTTTAATAGGTATAATAGGTAATAATAATATATAGGTTTTAATAGGTAAATATATATTTTATTTTATTTTAATTTTTATTTATTTATTTATTAATATGATATTTAAGGTATTACGTATTCAACTTAAAAATCTATTACAGTCAACCCTCGTTTATCACAGTTAATTCGTTCCAGACTTTACCGCGATAACTGAATTTCCGCGAAGTAGGATTCTGTATTTATAAACCGAAAATTTTCCTAATTGGAAAGCATAAAACTTACTTAAGGCAATTTAAATAAGTTTTAACATAGGTAGAGCCCCCAGATATGAAACGTAACCACCGTTGCATTTGCATTACTTAAGAAATTGCACATAATACGAGAAAGTGAGATACGTTAGACGTTATAGGTATTACATTGTTAATTATTGGGAAATAAACTACACACACACATATGCAGTTCGTACACACTACGACCAATCTATGGAAATAGCTCAACTTGTTCGATGATGAATTAATTGCCAGTTAGTGACCGTATGTTCCCCCGTTCTTCCTCTATATTTATTCTTATTCAAGGTATCACGTATACAACTTAAAAATCTAGTACATTGTTGAACATCATTTACAATTACAGTTGTAATAATACAGCGATTTATACTTTTCAGTTAGTGTTTAACGATTGAAATGAGATAGCGATAATATAATTTCTTCGACGATTTTATACCTCCACTCCCTCGACTAGTACAACTACAGCCCTCAGAAGAGCTTACCTGACTTAAAAGACATACTTTGTAATTCTCATGTAGGAAACAGTTTACATGAGCGCATAAAAAAAGCTAATTGCTATATTTGAAAAAAAAAAAAAAAAAACGCGATGTCGTGAAGCCGCGAAAGTCGAAGCGCGAAGTAGCGAGAGACAACTGTACACGGTTTCGATACAACACGATACCTATTGACATGATTTTTACTATGTACATGATTAATAAGCAAAAAATAAGTTAAAAAGCTATTTTTTAAAAAAGTCTCGTATAACACGGTTTTTATACTACACGGAATGAATGAATTGTGCTCAGCGTTTGCACGCTCCTTCAAAACTCCTCCAATACTCCTTCATTGAGAAAAAAAAAATTTGAAGGGCCCTTCAAACTCCTTCATTTTGGTTTTAATTCCTTCAAAACTCCTTCTTTTTTTGTTCAAGACTACATAATCGTCCTCTATGACAGTAACTTAAAATACTTAGATCGACAACATAACTTCGTCACAGGGGCGAAGGTATAAGAGCGATTTTTATGTAATAATTTGATATATTTTTTTTTCATTAAGATGTGATTTACAAGTTGGTTATAGAAGCCATAAAAGTTGAATGTGGAAACATTATTAGATGACTAAGACATTTCATAAGCGAATTAAATCATGCTTAAAGGGTGCTTGGCTATTTTGTCAAGTATTGTGATTATTGCTTTTAACTCCGCTACACTCTCAGTAGCAAAAGTCAGCTTGTTCAATACTTAAGTATTAAAAGATACATTAGTAGATGTACTATATTAAGTGATTTTGTTAGAAAAGCAACTGTTTAGTAAATTGCAGTTTTGACATTGTAAAAAGAGTCATCCACAAGGGATGTCATGCCTTGAGGGCTCATGAAATTGTGACAAGGGGAAGAGAGGGTGGCAAAAAGTGACAGTTATTATAACAATATGTTTATGAAAAATAAGACGTGACAAGGGAAGGAGAAAGGTAAAGTGTGATGAAGGTGGAAGGGATTCAAATCTGTTGAGAAAAAAGTGACAAAATTTATAGGGATAGCTTAAAATTACTCCTTCAAAACTCCTTCATTTAATTTCTGAAATTGAGTACGAACCCTGTGTTATACGAGGGACTCACCCCTCGTATATCCGTTTCGTTTCTCTCCCCAGGTGCTGCGGGAGGTCCTGAGGGAGCCTCTGGTGGACGGCGAGTGCTGCCGCCTGGTGGCGGAGGCCCTCCTCTGCCGCCTCTCCCCCGGGGACCCCTCCCCGGGGGACCCCTACCCCACCCGGCCCCGGGGACTCCACCGTGGGGGGCCTCTTCGTGCTGGGGGGCACCGATGGCACAGAGAGTGAGTCCATTTGAAATATCTTTGTTTCTGTGAGCAGTGCATGTGTATTATACGGTTCGGTTTTAGACTCCAAGACCTTTTTTTTTTCGCAACCGTTAGTTCTAGATGCGTACTTCCAATTGCAAAAATGTTCAAAATCAGATGCAGTGTTAAGATATGGAAAGTTTGAAACAAAAATAAAAAAGAGTCAAAAAATACAAAACTTAACTTTTTATATGGGCCCCAGGTCCCCTAACTTATATTTAGGGAAATAATGTCCATGGAAAAATAGATCCAACACAAAAAGTTTAAAATTATTACGACCAATAGTCACCAAAATGTGAAACGCAGCGTTTTGTGACTTACACCACTTTTCACTCACCATCGATAAATTAAATAAACAATACATTTTATTTTCGGCACAGAGAGTGAGTGGATTTGAAATATCTTTGTTTTTGTGAGCAGTGCATGTGTATTATACGATTTGGTTTTAAACTTCAGGACCTTTTTTTTTCGCAACCGTTAGTCCTAGATGCGTACTTCCAATTGCAAAAATGTTCAAAGTCAGATGCGGAGTTAAGACTAAGACCCGAGCTACACCACCGGTGGTGTACCTCGGTACTAATTGCATTCTTCTGTTTTTTCTCAAAAATGTAATTGAAATAAGTTATATAAATTTTTAAGATAATTATATGTTGTGTAAAAAATCATAAAGTTTTAACTAAAGGTTTTAACTAAAGTTTTAACTATAAAGGTATTTGTATTTAGATTTGGCAAATAATTATGCAATTAAAAATTGAAAAGTGAATTGAAAGTCCGTTTTAACCTGCAAGATCTTTATTTCCTTAACCTTTAGTTCTAGATGTATACTCCCAATTGCGAAAATGTTCAAAATCAGATGCGGAGTTAAGATATTGAAAGTTTGAAGCAACAATGAAAACAAGTCAAAAAATAGAATATTTAACTTTTTGTACCTTTTTTTTCTCAACCGGTTAGCCCTAGATGTATACTGCCATGCTAAGCACAGATGTAGTATCTGCACATTTTATCAAATTGAGTTATTGTCACCAGGTGGTCGTTAGTCATTTAATTTACCGAAATGTCAAGTTTTTTGGCGATTTGTGAACGCGAAATATTAAAAAAAAGCTTCATGAAAAAGTAGTAACTGCACAGTTTGCGGAGTTTGCCGAGGCAATTTGAACGTAAGTGACAAATACTAAGCCTTTAAAGTGGTATCTGTGCAGTTACTACTTTTTTCCTTAGTATTTTTTGTAGATACGACTTTTATACCTTAGTAAAAGCAGCGTATTTAATAACGTAGCAGTTTATTGAAACACAGAATATTGAAATTAGTTTACCGTTGAATAGATGATACAGGTTGATAATAAAAACTAACACAACTTTGCATAATTGTTAAAGTAAATATTCAGCTTTTTCTATTTAAATGTTTATTTAAAATGCAAATTCTAAAAATGAAATGCATGTAAAATATTCATATCTAATTCTTTCATGCGAAAAAAAAACGCATTTCATTCTACGGCCGGTAATATTTTTATTTAAGTATCGTCTGCTGTCAAAATTATCTTCATGCTCGGTAAAAATGAATCTAGAAAATAAAACATTATAAAAAAACACATTCTTCGAATATAAAAAACAGAAAATTGTTATGGATTACAGTGTCCAGAGTTTTGAAAATGGTATCTTTCAGAAGGTAGATTTTGTTAGATTTGTATTAACGAAATAAAGCAAAACAGCTAAATCCAAAGAAAGCAGATGTTTTCAGTATTATTTAATGATACTTTGAGCACGTTTTACTAAGCTATTTTTGTCATATCTGTGCAGATACCCCTAAAAATGCCTAGTAATTGTCACTTACGGTGAAAATAGCTTAGCATATGAAAAGGTTTTGAAAAGAAAATGTGTCGTAACTACATTTATTAATTTTAAATTAACATTTTTACAAAAATACTCTCTTACGTTTTTTAGATAAGTTATTTACGAAACAACTACCGCAAGTTCAGCATTTAATTAAGTCAGTGCCATGGGCACTGACAGATAGGGTGCCCCCCAAATGCGCCCATATAGGGGGCAAGGGGGGGGCTCAAGCCCCCCCCTTTGAGATTAGAACTGCCTTGCTTTTATTACTTTTTTCTTTGAAAAAATATAAAAACATTTCTTTTCTAGCCATTAATGACTAAGTTATTAAAAATGTTAAATTTTAATAACTCTAATTTGTGCTGAAATCGGTTTCCATGGGGAAAATATCCTGCTATACCATGTTGAAAATATCTGAGCCCCCCCCTTAAAATTTTGCATATGGGCGAACATGGTGGCCCCCCCCCTCACAAAAAATGTGAAGGTAAGTGTGATGAATATTATTTTGATAGAAAGAAAACTTTAAAATATCAATACTTAAATAATAAAAATTACAAAATAAATAAGTTGTGTATCGTTATCTGTGTGTCATCGAACCCGTGTGAACTTAACCCACGTAAAATGAGGGTCTGCTGCATGATAAAAATATTTTTTATTTATTATTTATTTTTAATTATTATTTACAATTATTATTATTGTATTAGAAAAGTTTGGACTTTTAATGACACACACACACACAAACTGAATAAATAAACGAAATAAAGTATAAACATAATAAAAAAATAAAAATAAATAAATAATTTAGATTAAAAATAAATCAATAAATAAGAAAATTTAAAAAATCTCCCCCCAAATATTTTAATGACTCAACTTGTGCCATATTCCTCCCCTGCTGATGTCGAGACATGTTTACGAAATTCACATACATCCAAGTTTCTGTGCCGTCTACGAGACTTTCACAAATTGACGCTCAATTAACTAAGTTATCTTTAAAATGAGTGCTTAATAGTGTAATTTTGATCGACTTTTTTTTGTGCAATTTCTTTTTTTTGTGGTCCCTATATTGCACAAAATCAGGTTTAGGTGAAATTAATATTTATATATATAATTAATATATATATAATTAATATATATATAATTATATATATAATTATATATATAGATAATATATATATATAATTAATATATATATAATTAATATATTTATATATATAATTAATATATATATAATTATATATATAGATAATATATATATATAATTATATATATAATTAATATATATATATAATTAATATATATATAATTAATATATATATAATTAATAATAATGAGGTGGATGAGCGACAGGTGGGCTATTGTCGCTGAGGTAAGCAACTAAGTGGAATCCATTCTATATTGTATCGCAAAACTGTGGTACTGCGTTGCTGTAAAACAGGTATCTGCAGGGCAAATGGCGGAAGTTGAAGAGATTACCATAGTGAGGCTTACCATACCCTCTTTTGAAGCTCAAATTCCTATGCAGAAATATATTTTAATTTACGTGGGTTTAAATTTTTAGAATGAATCTTCAAAGACTGTGGCCATTTTGGAATTCTTAAGAAAAATTGGAAATTATTTTAAAGGTCTTTTTCATTTTAATGACTAACATTTTCTTTATTAACAAGTAAGAGACACAACAGATAAAAATAAACAGATTAAATCATTGTGATTTTTCCAATCATTTTTCAACAATCCAATACATTTTAGTTTCGATTGAGCTAATTTTATTCGAGGTCATGATGACAATCATCAGCCCCCTTGCAGCGATAAACACCAAAATTAAATCGGCACCTGTTTCCCTGTAGATTAGGAGTTGTCTTCAGTTGCCCAATGTACAGGCGTCTCTCGTATAACACGGTACTTCTACAACACGGTACCAAATTTACAATCATTCTAACACGGTTTCAATATGACGCGGCAAGAAACTTGAATTTAATACTTCACTTCATGTTATCTTTATAAAAGATGGCATTTAATTTTTGTTTAATACATTCTATTAATGTTCGATAACTCTAATCAGTTTTTACTTTGTTTTTTTGTGAAACTTGGTTTCGATATAACACGGTACACATCCCTCGACTGACATCATTTCTAACTCTCGTATAACACTGTTTCGATATAACGTGGTACACATTCCTCGACTGACATCATTTCTAAGTCTTGTATAACACGGCTTCGGTATAACACAATACATCTTAACCTGATTTTTCTCATGCACATGCATAATTAGTATTAAAAATAGCTAAAAATGTCATTTTGAAAGTAAGTCTCTCGTATAACACGGTTTCGGTATAACACAATACGTTTTATATAACCATATTTTTCTCATTCACATTCATAATTAGTATTAAAAATAGGTAAAAATGTTTGTTTTTAAAGTAAGTCTCTTGCATGACACGGTTTCGGTATAACACGATACGTTTTATATAACCATATTTTTCACATTCATAATTAGTATTAAAAATAGGTAAAAATGTTTGTTTTTAAAGTATGTCTCTCGTATGACACGGTTTCGGTATAAAACAATACGTTTTATATAACCATATTTTTCTCATTCACATTCATAATTAGTATTAAAAATAGGTTAAAATGTCATTTTTAATGTAAGTCTCTCGTATGACACGGTTTTGGTATAACACGATACGTTTTATATAACCATATTTTTCTCATTCACATTCATAATTAGTATTAAAAATAGGTTAAAATGTCATTTTTAAAGTAAGTCTCTCGTATAACACGGTTTCGACACGACACGTAACGAACGAAACGTGTTATACGAGGGACGCCTGTATTCAGAGTCGGTCTCGTTTCCAGGCTCCCTGAAGATGGAGAAGTACAGTTCCGATGTAACACGGTACACGGTTTTGACATAACATGATACATCTTATATAACCTGATTTTTCTCATCCACATACGTAATTAGTATTAAAAATAAGTAAAAATGTTATTTTTAAAGTAAGTCTCTCTCGTATAACACGGTTTCGATGTAACACGGTTTTGGTGTAACACGATACGTTTCATATAACCTGATTTTTCTCATTCACATTCATAATTAGTATTAAAAATAGGTTAAAATGTTATTTTTAAAGTAAGTCTCTCGTATAACACGGTTTCGACACGACGCGGCACGACCGAACCGTGTTATACGAGGGACGCCTGTACTCAGAGTCGGTTCTCGTTTCCAGGCTCCCTGAAGATGGAGAAGTACAGTTCCGATGTAACACGGTACACGGTTTTGACATAACATGATACATCTTATATAACCTGATTTTTCTCATCCACATACGTAATTAGTATTAAAAATAAGTAAAAATGTTATTTTTAAAGTAAGTCTCTCTCGTATAACACGGTTTCGATGTAACACGGTTTTGGTGTAACACGATACGTTTCATATAACCTGATTTTTCTCATTCACATTCATAATTAGTATTAAAAATAGGTTAAAATGTTATTTTTAAAGTAAGTCTCTCGTATAACACGGTTTTGACACGACGCGGCACGAACGAACCGTGTTATACGAGGGACGCCCGTACTCAGAGTCGGTTCTCGTTTCCAGGCTCCCCGAAGATGGAGAAGTACGAGCTGCGGGGCGACCGGTGGCTCCCCCACGACCGCATGTCCTCCCGGCGGCTGCAGTTCGGGGCGGCGGTGGTGGGGCGGCGCCTGTATGCCGCGGGCGGCAGGGACGGACTCAAGACCCTCAACCTGCTGGAGTGCTACGACTTCGACCAGGGGGCGTGGTCGGCCCGGCGCTCCATGTTCACCCACCGCCACGGACTGGGTGAGTGCCGGCACTCCATTTCGATGGAAATGACGCATTTGCATGGCTGCCCTGTAAAGATTTCCGGACGTTTCGTACGATTGTGTGGTCTCATGGCGGATTTGTACGATTTTTGGTTTTTGATTTCAATTTTACGATAAACTGCGAACAGTTGAAGTTTCTTTTTACTTCCCACACTTTTGAGAGCCACCCCCGAAGGGTGTGATGTAAACGACATTGAAAAGCGCAAATATTCTTCTGCTTTTTAAATTTATTTATTTATTTTTTTGCTTATAAAAGCACAGATAGAGTAAAAGGTAAGGATTTAAAAACATTATGAAACTTTAAATTTTGACACTTTGCTTTCTAATAGTCAAAAAAGCGTAGATATATAGCCACCATGCACATTACATGAAATACACCGCCAGCTCAGTCATTTCCAGCCGAGGACTGCCGTTTCGTGCTCATTAGCACTCATCAGCCCGGCACAGGAAAGTGACTGAGCTAGAGATGGAAAACCGCTTAAGGAAGCCAAGAGTGCCAAACAAACTGGTAGCTAATATCATTGTTTCGATCACTCGGCTGGTCTGTGCTAATTCTGCATTAGCTACCAGTTTGTTTGGCCCTCTTGGCTTCCATAAGAGGTTTTCCATCTCCAGCTCATTCACTTTCCTATGCCGGGCCGACGAGTGCTAATAAGCACGAAACTGCAGTCATCGGCTGGAAATGACTGAGCTGGCGGTGTATTTCATGTATTTCTGCTTTAGCCCTGGCTGTTGGGCAGTAATTTACTGAATACACCAATGGTGTATTCAGTACACCATGTACATTGTAAGATTTTTTAAGTTTGTCATGTTGGCAGCTATGCATTTGTGCATAGTTAAATCTTTTGTATGATTTTTCATTTTAAGGGATATCAGATCACGTATGACGCAGTGAGAAGCAAAGGGACATCAGTGGCAAAATTAGAAATGTGGAGATAACCAGTGCAAATGGTAGGTGAACCCCTGCTCTGTCTTGGGGCAAGAAGTACAGGGTTGCCATGCCACAGGGAAACCTGAAGAAACAGGGAAAACACGGGGAATTCAAAAATCAACAAAAAAACAGGGAAAATCCAGGGAATTTCGAACATTTCCTCAAAAACTTGGAAAATACAGGGAATTTTTTTCCCTTCTTAAATTGAAGTTCAAAAATCAATTCCCAAATATATAAACTACCAAAAACTAAATAAATAGTAATAATTATAATGAGAATACTTAATGCCCTGGCTTTAGGGCGGTAACTTACTTCAAAATATAATGAGAATATTAATATAAAGTTCAGAAATAAAGTAAAATAAAAAATGGTAATTTTGCTTGAAAGTTTTTTTTTTAAAGTAAATATTAAAATATTTATCATAAAAATAGAATCTTGAATTTCACGATAATTTAGAGTGTATGAAATGAGTCGTCAATAATAATTGTTCTGGGTCACTTGTACACTTTTAGGTCCATGGCTAAGAAAAGTTTTTTTTTTTTTGAATACAAAATTGAATATATTCAACCACCTTGCTATTATTTCAGTTATTATGAATTCTTATTTATTTAGAAATGTGTGTTTCGTTTTTTTACCCTGTGGTGAAATGATCAAGATATGAATGTTCTTTTCCAAATAATCAGTGCTCGCTCGTTTGTAATGTTTTATTTTCATACAGGGAAAAAACAGGGAATTTTTTTTCCAAAATTGAGTGGCAACCCTGAAGTAGTGCCAGTAGTCCTGGTAGTTGCTGTGGTACAGCCTGATTTGGGAAAGTTTTGCAGTGAAAACCTACCTGAGATGTTATCTTTAAACGCGTTTTACTCAAAACTTGAAAATGTCCACTTCCATCCCTTTGCTTCTAACTTCCTCATTTGAAATATTTGGTGGATGAGCGAATATTTTGCCTATTATTGGTGTGGATTGTGGCCGTCAACCTGCCCTAGTGTCCTGGGAAAACGTCATTTCACAAAATGTGTCACAAAGGACGAAGCATTGAAATGATGGGTCCTTTTGCCCCAACCAGGGGTAGAAGTAGTCCTATATATCCTATATTTCCAAAAAAAAGCATCAAAAGTGTCCTGTATTTCCTATATTTTTGCCAATTGTCCTATATGTCCTATATTCCCCTAGTTTGTTATAATGATTTATAGAAAATGACTATTGAAAAGCCTTTAGGTTACTTGATTTGCACTTTATCTTACAAGTTGACAAAAGATAATAATAAGCTTAAAAACGAGATACATATGTATAATGTTTTTTTTTTTTAATTTGAAATGTCTGCCGGCACCCGTCTGTTTAAATTTTGTTGTAAGTGTAGAGTATTTTTGACAGAATTTAAAAATTGTTTTAAGAGAAAGCTTCAGTTATCCATATTTGATGACAAGCTCTCCAAACTTTTGATAAAGCACTTTGTTAATAAATCTTCACTAACAACAAAATGTGGTGAAGATTCAGCCATTATTAATACAATATATATATATATATATATATATATATATTTAAAATATTTAAATGTAGGTAATTATGCAAAAGAAAAAAGAGAGACAGAGATTAATATAAAAATGTTTGAGAAATGGAGATTTGATGTACTTGGCAAAAGATGAAGTGCAGAAAAATGTTAGGCAAAAATATATAATCAATGATTGTAAATAATTTCAGATTGTATAAATTTGTTTTTAAAATATTTTTTGTATATAAGTAAACTTATTTTCTTATTACATTATTCTTTCAGGAACAGGAAACTCATTCTAAGTATCATTTTTATTTGGGTTTTTAAACGGTATGCAGTATGATTCATTGAAATCATTGATAATAATTGGTGCAAAGATAATTAGAAAAAATAAACTGTGCATTGTTTATTTTTTCACATCAAAATCATTCATAAAATATGTCCTATATTTGTCCTATATTTTTCGTGGAAAATGTCCTATATATTACAAGTCGACCACTTCTACCCCTGCCCAACTGATCCAAATGTTGATGAAAAAAAAAAACAACAACATATCGTCGCCTCACAGCAACAGTAAGATATCTTAGTGTTACTTCTGGTATCAGATATCTTACTGTTGCTCTGATGTGGTGATATACGTAGATACTGCCATGAGCATTGCCGAAATATACTTTTGCTCGTCAGCTGTCCGATTGGAGCAGACAGTGAAGGAAGCGTGTAAAGCCGAGTTTAAGTCCAATTGAAAAGCTATTTAGCAAAAATCCCAAAATTGGAAGGAAAACAACTGTCAAAGGTACTTTCATCTCCAGTTGAAAACTCTATTCCAAATTCAATCATCTTCGAAGTAGTAAATACTCAGCAGCTGTTTTTATGTTTAATTTGAAATTTAAAAAGAAAAAAAAAATCAAAAGTTTACCAACATAAGGGAACACAATTTTGATTTTGAAAGCGGGACAAGTCCCCTCCTCCTAATAATGCATTTAATGCCCCAAAATAGGTAAGACTGAGCAGTCATTTAAACATTTTAGCTAAGATTTATAAGAAGCTTCAGTTGAGCGTCATCATCATGCTTGCTTCCTCTCTCAGATCATGCATTTTTTTATCATTTTTTTATGATTATTATTTGAGAAAAAAAGGCAAAAATATCTTGCTCCATTTTCATAATTTATTAAGGGTACCAAAAAGTAATCTCGTTTGTTTCAAACAAATACATATTTAAAAGTTTTTGTTTTTTTTATCAACGATGTCATTGACCTTATTATCAATAGGCTTTTTTCATCATGTATGCAAATCCTGGATAAATAAAAATCTATTGATTTTTAGAGCAAAATATCATCTTGGATGCAAGCCACATTTGGCTCGTCGCTGTGTTACCAGATGGTCAAATCCAGATTTCCCCAATACCCTTCCAACTTTTCCCCAAAAAGCGATGTTTTCTATCAAAATTTCCCAAATTCAAAAATTATTTTTCCACTAATATTTTCATAAAATGAATCGATTTCCTCTGATATTTTTGTCTCTTGAAATTTCCCCCCCCCCCCCAAATAGCCAAATTTTCTTATAAAATTCCCCAACTTTTTTTTCTTCCCATTTTCGCTTTTTTTTGTCTTCTTTATCTTTATATATATTTTTTTTATTTTTACTAATAATAAAGCTGAAAGTCTCTCTGTCTGGATCTCTGTAACGCGCATAGCTCCTAGACCGTTCGACCGATTTTCATGAAATTTGGGACAAAGTTCGACGAATAATAATGGATATAATTCTTAATGGACGAATTCCATCAAGTTGAGCAAAGCTAAACCAACGCTGTTTGATACAAACAATGTAACTACCAGATGTCAAGACGTGAATTTAAATACGAAAAAAAAATTCCCCTGGTTTTCCCCAAGAACAATTTTTCCCCCCAAGAATTCCCCCCAAAATTTCCCCAGAGAGCACCAGATTTCCCCAAAATGGGGAA
Organism: Uloborus diversus; assembly: GCF_026930045.1. NCBI lineage: Eukaryota > Metazoa > Arthropoda > Arachnida > Araneae > Uloboridae > Uloborus > Uloborus diversus. Next base: position 491,207 of record NW_026558098.1, on the reverse strand, counting down.
ATTTCCCCCAATCTGGCAACACTGGCTCGTTGAAAGTACTTTAGCGACCAGAAGCGAGGGGAATCAGGTGGTTCAATGGGTGGCAAGAATATTTCCATTAAGATCGGCAGAATAGGAGTGATCCCGGAACATGACAATGCTAGGCTGTTTGAGGTGAGCTCTTAAAAAATGAATGAGCTGTTTCATCAGCCATACCGACCCGACATCGCACCATCCGATTTCCTTTAAATCCGATTTGTATGTGAAAAAAAAAAAAACTTGAAAGTGAGTCCGACATCCAAGGTGAAACTTCCGGATGTTTGCTCCGAAAACCGATGAAATGTTTCCCTATCGGGGATCGAAAACTCATTTCAAAAGGTTCTTGATAAAGTGAGTGAAATCATCACTGATCAAAAATAGAGTCTTTTGAATATTTTTTCTATTGAAAACAAATGCTATTACTTTTGCAAAATGCGAAAATGCTTTCTATTGATAGTATTTTCGCATTTTTGCGGAAACGGCGATCGTAGCAGAAACCCCGTTAATGATATGAAATTAAAGTGGCTCATCTGTTTCAAAGCAGCACAGTGAAGTTCTTTCAGTAAAAACCTTTTTATTCAACATAGAACACGACTTGCTTCTTGCAAGATACAGCACTGAACACGCAGTAGTGAAAAAACAAAACACGTGGGCGAAAGCCAACCGTCGTCGTTGCAGTGACGTGTACAACCGACAAACAGACGGGTCCATCGCAGGGTTGTTTGGTTTAAACCACATTGGTTTTGTCAGTACAGCAGCAATCAATTTTTTGACTGTTCAATCATGTACTGTTGTACATTTTGCTTTACTTCAATATTTGCGACATTGTGTATATAAAAATCAGTGTTATGTAAGATCAGAAAGAAAAAATATGAAAATTGTTCTTTTGAAAAGATTATGCTTAAAAATATAACTTTTACCTTTATTCGATAATTATTCATATTATGTTGGTTTTATAAAGTTTTTTCCTTGGATCTTCATTACATTTTATCTTAACCCGCATCACAACCACTTCTTGAAGTGTTTCGTATCATAAAGGGTCTATATATACATGCATACTAATATGTTAATCAAGTCAAACATTTCAATCAATATTTCCCTGCAGGAAGCTATTTTAATTATTTAATTTAGTTACAAGATTTTGTTCTTATCTCTTTAATTAATCAAGAAATTAGGTATAATGTGACTATTGAATAACTGTTAATTACATAGAACCTTAATTACCTTCCGAAAATTAATTCTTTTTCTCGCAAATAGTATTTAAATAAAAAAAAACCCGGTTTAAACCAAAAAAACCTGGTTTAAATTAAAAAAAAAACGTTTTTTTTACCAACCCTGGTCCATCGATATCGTCCTATTCAAATGAGCTTCTAGCTCTCGACCAGCCACAGGTTGGCTACAGTTAAGATAATTTTTAATCAAGAAATACTTACTCCAATTTTATATTTATTTTAATGGAAAATTGAATATTTCAGGCATGGGGGTCCTGGGGGGCCAGCTGTATGCGGTGGGGGGCCACGACGGCTGGACGTTCCTCAACTCGGTGGAGCGCTGGGACCCGGAGACGAACCAGTGGAGCTACGTGGCGCCCATGAACACGCAGAGGGGGACGGTGGCCGTGGCACTGCTGGACGACAGGTCAGTAGTCGGTCGATATACGGGCGTATCCCTCGTATAACACGGTTCGTTCGCTCCGTCCGGCATTGAAACCGTGTTATGCGAGACTTTTTTTTATAAATGTTTTTAATTTCATTTTTTAACCAAATTAACAAGGTACATGTCATAAATCATGTCGATGTGTCATACTTGCCAACTCTACTGTTTTTAACGGGAGACTCCCGTTTTTTGCTTCCATCTCCCGATTTCCCGTTTTTTACGATTTTCTCCCGTTTCTGTAGTTTTTTCAGTCAATCATCAAAAAGTTTCACTTTCTTCTCAATAGAGGGCGCCCTTTTCTAGTCAAACAATGTCAGGGAATAAGAATTTTTCCAATTAATAACTCATTTAGTAAAAAATAATTTTTTAGAAGCCTTCCACATTGCATGTTCAACGAAGCATGTGCTTTGCCGAAAATGGCAGCAGATTTCAATCTTTTAGCATCTTGGAAATATTTCAATTATTTTGAAAGTTTGAAGTCATTTTAACATGTGCTACCCAAAACCTACCTTTTTTATATTTTATTTTCATTATATATTGATTTCCTTTTTTTTCCGGATTTTAGGAATTAAATTTTTGTAACTACTTTTCTGGTGGAATGTACGAAATTTTAAGGAAATTCACTCCTTATTATTTAGTTTTTCCTTTGCAATTTAATTTTCTTGCTGCTACCAATTTGCTCACATCTGCAAAAAATCCCCATTTCACTTTAAATTTAGTATTCATGTTATTTAAAAGCATAATTTAGTAATTCTGTAGCGAGGATATGTCGATGGTGAATCACCTATATACCTCTATTAAAATCTCCTGTTTTTTTCCCTTCGAAGGTTGGCAAGTATGATGTGTACTGCGTTATGTCGAAACCATGTTCCGTGTTGTATCAAAACCAAGGGCTGATCTAGAAATGTTTCAAGGAGGGGGGCGGTTGAATTTTTATTTTGTGCATTGAAGGAAAGGGGGACTGCCACGTAATTTTCACCAGAAGCAACTGAAATATCGAAATTTAGCCAAGGAGGTCTCTGAACCTATTTCTTTAATTTTCGGCTGAAAGAGGTATTCCGAAATTGTGTTTTAGAACTTCAATTTCGTAATATTTTCGTTGAAATGCTTCAAAAACCTAACATCATGAAAGAAAATCTAGAATTGCCTTTTTGTAACTTCAATGTCGAAAAGTTTCCGAGAGGGAGATTGGAACTCCATTCCTTTCCTTATCGTCTTCAAAAAAGGCCTAACTCAGCGTTTTAGGACTTCAATTTGGAAAAATTGCCTGTGCAAGGTCCCTCAAGGGAGGGGCTATCGCCCCCATCGCCCCTCCCTTGTATCCGTCCTTGATCAAAACCGTGTTATACGAGACCTCGAAATAATGTAAGTCCAGGACTGTGTACCATGTTATATCGAAACCAATTCATGAGGTGCAAATTTTATAATAGCTGAAATTATGGTTCAATAGAGCGTACTAACAAAAACTGGTAACCACAACATGCAAAGACTCACTGATTTAAAAATAAGAGTTGTTATCTCTACATAGTATAAAATGAATAAACTACCCGGTCGATTGCGCTGAAATTTTCACAGTTTGTTCCTTTAAGTCCTGAAAAGGTTTGCAGACCAGTTCGAAAACAATTCCATGAATAGTTCTTTTTTTATTCCAATTTATGTCCAATTTTCACATAAATTCCCGAATATGAGGGTGAAAAATGACTTGCACATATTCATATTACATATCGTTGGAAAGGGAAGAATTTTCCGCGTTCTACACAATTTGTTCCAACATTCTAACTTAACTGCGGCAGGAGTTATTTACGTTTTTAGCTCGAATTTGCTTAGGCTTAGCTGAAATTTAGGCACTACTTTCTTCATTAAATTTATCAATAAAAAGTGAAGGAATTGTCCTACAGTTTTCTTTTTGACACCATTGAAAAGAGCTACCTTTTTTACTCCAGATCTAACGCAACCTATGGTCGGAAGTTTAACCCTCTATCTCCATTAGAAAAAAAGTTACAAGCGAATGAAATGAAGTTGAAAGATCTGTTCTCTATTCAAGTTTTTAACCATTTTATTTTGCGTTTCCACGGTAAAGCTTTTTGAATCCATCATTTCTATCTTTCTCATTTTCAATTCTGAAACTTATTTTATTTTGTGTTTCCATAGTTACGCTTTTCAAATCCATCTTTCTCATTTTATTTTAATTTCTTAAAAGTATTTTAATATCTGTCGCCATTGTTTGGATGGGAAATTTTGCATGATGATTTTTTTTTCTTTTATTTATGCCTGATTGTTGAATATACGTCACTTGACACAATTTTTGTTTTTAAAATAGACCGGGCAAAGCCGGGCAACGCAACTAGTAAACAATAAAACTTAATTATTGTACAAACCTTAAATTAAAACTGTTATGCACAACCAGAAGAAACTTAATCCACTTTTCTTTCTGTACTAAGAACAAAACGCATTCTGTAAGAAAAAATATCTGCGCTTTTCTATAGCAATCAAGTTTGATCAACAACAACTGAACGAAATAAAAAAGAAAATAAATAGAATCATTCTATTTATTTTATTTCACATTTTGTTGTGACTACATTTTTCATTTATCGTTTGCCAAATTTAGCTTATGTTTAATCCTAAAGTTATTTTCTTACAATGCATTGGAAACCAAATAATATTCACCTTTTTGCTTTTAGAACACTGGTGAGAAAAATCAAGTATGTATTTAAAAGTTGAAAGTTAGTGTTTGTACGGGGAAACCAAACTTTTGAGCGCAAGACAGACAATGTTTCGTAAAAGTTTTACAAAAAAAAAAAGTAAAAACTTATTACAGTTGTTATCATACATTTTTTAACAGTGTATTGAACAAACATTTAATTCTTTCTTTTAAAATTTGTGTTACATCAAAAACGTGTAGTAGGGTGCGTCTTATTTTTAAAAGTGTTATTTTTTCATGAGGCACCCTCTCATTTTGTTCCTTTGAATGAAAAAAAAATTATCATATCTGAAAATTAAAATTGAATAATATTTAGAGGGTGCTACCACTGCTGCAAAATTTGACAACTCTTTCTCTTTTTATTATTTTTTTTAATTTATTTTTTTAGTCTGGATAGTAAGTAGCAATCAGTGAAAAGTTTGTATTGTCACATGGAAGTAACAAAGAGAAAAATTACAATATTCCTGAATGTAAAAGACCGAAAGTGTAAACCTGTGACATGAATGGCATTACCGAACTTTCGGATGCTTTTCTGACATTATTACGTAAAATGACAACCATGAAATGCATATTATTTTCTTGTATATATAAGAAATAGGTATTTGTGTTATGTTAAACCCAACCAACCTAATGTCATGTTGATTAAAAATATGACAAGATATATTGGGGAGTTTATTTTGATACTATTTTTTTCACAATTACTGTAATTTTAGTCATGGTAGCACCCCCTAAATTATGGTCAAATTCTATGAAACTTTCATGTGTGTATTTTTTCATCAAAAGGAAGCAATTTAAGGGGTGCCCCATAAGAAATTCAAAACTTTTTTAAAAAGTGCATTATAAGACACACCCTAACGTGTAGTCATGAATTAAAGTTTTGTACCATGTAATATCAAAACTGTGTTATAATAATCGCAAATTTGGTACTGTGTCGTATCCAAACCGTGTTGTACAAGTACCGTGTTATACGAGAGATGCCTGTGTGTGGGATATTTTGACATACAGGCGTCCCTCCTATAACAGGGTACTTCTACAACACAGTTTCGATATGACACAGTACCAAATTTGCGATTTTATAACTAGATTTCGATACGACAAGGTACAAAACTTGAATTTAATACTACAGTAGGCTCTCTGTTTAACGACGCTCTATTTAAGGACTTTCTCCATTTAACGATGCTCTATTTAAGGACTTTCTCTGTTTAATGACGCTCTATTTAAGGACTTTCTCTATTTAACGACACTCTATTTAAGGACTTTCTCTATTTAACGACGCTCTATTTAAGGACTTTCTCTATTTAACGACGCTCTATTTAAGGACTTTCTCTATTTAGCGACGCTCTATTTAAGGACTTTCTCTATTTAATGACGCTCTATTTAAGGACTTTCTCTATTTAACGACGCTCTATTTAAGGACTTTCTCTATTTAATGATGCTCTATTTAATGACGCTCTATTTAATGATGCTCTATTTAATGACGCTCTATTTAACGACGCTCTATTTAAGGACTCTCTATTTAACGACGCTCTATTTAAGGACTTTCTCTATTTAATGATGCTCTATTTAAGGACTTTCTCTATTTAACGATGCTCTATTTAAGGACTTTCTCTATTTAACGACGCTCTATTTAAGGACTTTCTCTATTTAACGATGCTCTATTTAAGGACTTTCTCTGTTTAATGACGCTCTATTTAAGGACTTTCTCTATTTAACGACACTCTATTTAAGGACTTTCTCTATTTAACGACGCTCTATTTAAGGACTTTCTCCATTTAACGATGCTCTATTTAAGGACTTTCTCTGTTTAATGACGCTCTATTTAAGGACTTTCTCTATTTAACGACACTCTATTTAAGGACTTTCTCTATTTAACGACGCTCTATTTAAGGACTTTCTCTATTTAACGACGCTCTATTTAAGGACTTTCTCTATTTAGCGACGCTCTATTTAAGGACTTTCTCTATTTAATGACGCTCTATTTAAGGACTTTCTCTATTTAACGACGCTCTATTTAAGGACTTTCTCTATTTAATGATGCTCTATTTAATGACGCTCTATTTAACGACGCTCTATTTAAGGACTCTCTATTTAACGACGCTCTATTTAAGGACTTTCTCTATTTAATGATGCTCTATTTAAGGACTTTCTCTATTTAACGATGCTCTATTTAAGGACTTTCTCTATTTAACGACGCTCTATTTAAGGACTTTCTCTATTTAACGATGGCTTTTCACGGTCCCAGATGGTCCACTACAGTGTTAAAAGCATTCTATTTAAGGACGCTTTCTATTTAAGGACAATTTTTTGTGGTCCCTTGAAAGTCGTTAAACAATGAGCCAACTGTACATGGTTTTGATAAAAACACGAACGTTATCTTTAAAAATGGTGGAATTTCATTTTTGTTTAATACATCCTGTTTGATAACTCTTATTAGTTTCTATTTTGTTTTTATGAAACTTGGTTTCGATATAATACAGTATACTTCCCTCGATTTACATCATTTCCGAGTCTTGTATAACACGGTTTCAATATAACACAACACATATTGACATAATTTATGGTATGTACATTAATTATTAGCTCAAAAAATGAGTAAAAAAACTACAGTAGAACCTCCCTTATGGGACACCTCCGAATAAGGGACACCTCTATTTAAGGGACATTTTTTCTGGTCCCAGTCCCTTTGAATAAGGACTTCCATGTATTTACCTCTAATTAAGGGACATTTTTTCTTGTCCCAGTCCCTTTGAATAGGGACTTCCATGTATTTACCTCTATTTAAGGGACATTTTTTCTTGTCCCAGTCCCTTTGAATAGGGACTTCCATGTATTTACCTCTAATTAAGGGACATTTTTTCTTGTCCCAGTCCCTATGAATAGGGACTTCCATGTATTTACCTCTAATTAAGGGACATTTTTTCTTGTCCCAGTCCCTTTGAATAAGGACTTCCATGTATTTACCTCTAATTAAGGGACATTTTTTCTTGTCCCAGTCCCTTTGAATAGGGACTTCCATGTATTTACCTCTAATTAAGGGACATTTTTTCTTGTCCCAGTCCCTTTGAATAAGGACTTCCATGTATTTACCTCTAATTAAGGGACATTTTTTCTTGTCCCAGTCCCTTTGAATAGGGACTTCCATGTATTTACCTCTAATTAAGGGACATTTTTTCTTGTCCCAGTCCCTTTGAATAAGGACTTCCATGTATTTACCTCTAATTAAGGGACATTTTTTCTTGTCCCAGTCCCTATGAATAGGGACTTCCATGTATTTACCTCTAATTAAAGGACATTGTTTCTTGTCCCAGTCCCTTTGAATAGGGACCTCCTTGTATTTGCCTCTAATTAAGGGACACTCTATTTAAGGGACAGTTAGAGAGAAAAAAAAATTACAAAAAATTATGTACAAGTACATCAGAAAGAGTGAGTTAACTGGAATTTAAGTGTTACTTTTCCTTTAAAAATTTAATTGAGGAGAGTTTAACATTACATGTGTTAAAGAAACAAGTATACATTGTAAAAGTCTTGCTGAAAGTTCCATGCACAATTTGCCCATTTAAGTTGGCTCAGGGCCAAAGGAGAGAGGGCACAAACTGACATTTTTATATAATAATTGAATGTGAACACTAATTGTAATTCGCAATGTCTTGGATTCTAAATTATGTGGCATGAAGCAAATTCGTGCAATGAATAACTTTTAAATAATTGCTTTATGCTGCAAAATTTTGGACTTTTTGACTCAATTATGATTAATACAATAATAAAAATTAAAAAAAATTATTAGGTGTGTATGAAATTTTATTTAGTTGTGTATGAAAATTTATAGTATTTAATCTTAACCTTTAACACTTTGAGGTCTATGCCCGAGCGTCACTCGGTTTGCCGTTTTTGGTAAAGGGAACTAAGCCCGAGATTCTCTTGGGGGTCAAACTTTTACTCTCTTAGCTATAAAAGTAAGAATTCTACACGTTTCTAAACTTTTTAGACGACTCCTTTTACTGAAACGAACCTTTTACTTTCAAAAAATATATATATAGATAATACTAATAATCAAATTTTTACTCTCTTAGCTATAAAAGTAAGAGTTCTACACGTTTCTAACCTTTTTAGACGACTCCTTTTACTGAAACGAACCTTTTACTTTCAAAAAATATATATATATAGATAATACTAATAATCAAATTTTTACTCTCTTAGCTATAAAAGTAAGAATTCTACACGTTTCTAACCTTTTTAGACGACTCCTTTTACTGAAACGAACCTTTTACTTTCAAAATATATATATATATAGATAATACTAATAATCAAATTTTTACTCTTTTAGCTATAAAAGTAAGAGTTCTACACGTTTCTAACCTTTTTAGACGACTCCTTTTACTGAAACGAACCTTTTACTTTCAAAATATATATATATATAGATAATACTAATAATCAAATTTTTACTCTCTTAGCTATAAAAGTAAGAGTTCTACACGTTTCTAACCTTTTTAGACGACTCCTTTTACTGAAACGAACCTTTTACTTTCAAAAAATATATATATAGATAATACTAATAATCAAATTTTAACTCTCTTAGCTATAAAAGTAAGAATTCTACACGTTTCTAACCTTTTTAGACGACTCCTTTTACTGAAACGAACCTTTTACTTTCAAAAAATATATATATAGATAATACTAATAATCAAATTTTTACTCTCTTAGCTATAAAAGTAAGAGTTCTACACGTTTCTAACCTTTTTAGACGACTCCTTTTACTGAAACGAACCTTTTACTTTCAAAAAATATATATATATATATAGATAATACTAATAATCAAATTTTTACTCTCTTAGCTATAAAAGTAAGAATTCTACACGTTTCTAACCTTTTTAGACGACTCCTTTTACTGAAACGAACCTTTTACTTTCAAAATATATATATATATAGATAATACTAATAATCAAATTTTTACTCTTTTAGCTATAAAAGTAAGAGTTCTACACGTTTCTAACCTTTTTAGACGACTCCTTTTACTGAAACGAACCTTTTACTTTCAAAAAATATATATATAGATAATACTAATAATCAAATTTTTACTCTTTTAGCTATAAAAGTAAGAGTTCCACACGTTTCTAACCTTTTTAGACGTCTCCTTTTACTGAAACGAACCTTTTACTTTCAAAAAATATATATATAGATAATACTAATAATCAAATTTTTACTCTTTTAGCTATAAAAGTAAGAGTTCCACACGTTTCTAACCTTTTTAGATACTATAAACGAACCTTTTACTTTCAAAAAATATATATATATATAGATAATACTAATAATCAAATTTTTACTCTTTTAGCTATAAAAGTAAGAGTTCCACACGTTTCTAACCTTTTTAGATACTATAAACGAACCTTTTACTTTCAAAAAAAAAATATATATATATAGATAATACTAATAATCAAATTTTTACTCTTTTAGCTATAAAAGTAAGAGTTCTACACGTTTCTAACCTTTTTAGACGACTCCTTTTACTGAAACGAACCTTTTACTTTCAAAAAATATATATATATAGATAATACTAATAATCAAATTTTTACTCTTTTAGCTATAAAAGTAAGAGTTCTACACGTTTCTAACCTTTTTAGACGACTCCTTTTACTGAAACGAACCTTTTACTTTCAAAAAATATATATATAGATAATACTAAAAATCAAATTTTTACTCTTTTAGCTATAAAAGTAAGAGTTCCACACGTTTCTAACCTTTTTAGATACTATAAACGAACCTTTTACTTTCAAAAAATATATATATATATAGATAATACTAATAATCAAATTTTTACTCTTTTAGCTATAAAAGTAAGAGTTCCACACGTTTCTAACCTTTTTAGATACTATAAACGAACCTTTTACTTTCAAAAAAAAAAATATATATATAGATAATACTAATAATCAAATTTTTACTCTTTTAGCTATAAAAGTAAGAGTTCTACACGTTTCTAACCTTTTTAGACGACTCCTTTTACTGAAACGAACCTTTTACTTTCAAAAAATATATATATAGATAATACTAATAATCAAATTTTTACTCTTTTAGCTATAAAAGTACAAGTTCCACACGTTTCTAACCTTTTTAGACGACTCCTTTTACTGAAACGAACCTTTTACTTTCAAAATATATATATATATAGATAATACTAATAATCAAATTTTTACTCTCTTAGCTATAAAAGTAAGAGTTCTACACGTTTCTAACCTTTTTAGACGACTCCTTTTACTGAAACGAACCTTTTACTTTCAAAATATATATATATATAGATAATACTAATAATCAAATTTTTACTCTCTTAGCTATAAAAGTAAGAGTTCTACACGTTTCTAACCTTTTTAGACGACTCCTTTTACTGAAACGAACCTTTTACTTTCAAAAAATATATATATAGCTAATACTAATAATCAAATTTTTACTCTCTTAGCTATAAAAGTAAGAGTTCTACTCGTTTCTAACCTTTTTAGACGACTCCTTTTACTGAAACGAACCTTTTACTTTCAAAAAATATATATATAGATAATACTAATAATCAAATTTTTACTCTCTTAGCTATAAAAGTAAGAGTTCTACACGTTTCTAACCTTTTTAGACGACTCCTTTTACTGAAACGAACCTTTTACTTTCAAAAAATATATATATAGATAATACTAATAATCAAATTTTTACTCTTTTAGCTATAAAAGTAAGAGTTCTACACGTTTCTAACCTTTTTAGACGACTCCTTTTACTGAAACGAACCTTTTACTTTCAAAATATATATATATATAGATAATACTAATAATCAAATTTTTACTCTCTTAGCTATAAAAGTAAGAGTTCTACACGTTTCTAACCTTTTTAGACGACTCCTTTTACTGAAACGAACCTTTTACTTTCAAAAAATATATATATAGATAATACTAATAATCAAATTTTTACTCTCTTAGCTATAAAAGTAAGAGTTCTACACGTTTCTAACCCTTTTAGACGACTCCTTTTACTGAAACGAACCTTTTACTTTCAAAAAATATATATATAGATAATACTAATAATCAAATTTTTACTCTCTTAGCTATAAAAGTAAGAATTCTACACGTTTCTAACCTTTTTAGACGACTCCTTTTACTGAAACGAACCTTTTACTTTCAAAAAATATATATATAGATAATACTAATAATCAAATTTTTACTCTCTTAGCTATAAAAGTAAGAATTCTACACGTTTCTAACCTTTTTAGACGACTCCTTTTACTGAAACGAACCTTTTACTTTCAAAATATATATATATAGATAATACTAATAATCAAATTTTTACTCTCTTAGCTATAAAAGTAAGAATTCTACACGTTTCTAACCTTTTTAGACGACTCCTTTTACTGAAACGAACCTTTTACTTTCAAAATATATATATATAGAATAATCAAATTTTTACTCTCTTAGCTATAAAAGTAAGAATTCTACACGTTTCTAACCTTTTTAGACGACTCCTTTTACTGAAACGAACCTTTTACTTTCAAAAAAAAAAAATATATATATATATATATATATATATATATATAGATAATACTAATAATCAAATTTTTACTCTCTTAGCTATAAAAGTAAGAATTCTACACTTTTCTAACCTTTTTAGACGACTCCTTTTACTGAAACGAACCTTTTACTTTCAAAAAATATATATATAGATAATACTAATAATCAAATTTTTACTCTCTTAGCTATAAAAGTAAGAGTTCTACACGTTTCTAACCTTTTTAGACGACTCCTTTTACTGAAACGAACCTTTTACTTTCAAAAAATATATATATAGATAATACTAATAATCAAATTTTTACTCTTTTAGCTATAAAAGTAAGAGTTCTACACGTTTCTAACCTTTTTAGACGACTCCTTTTACTGAAACGAACCTTTTACTTTCAAAATATATATATATATAGATAATACTAATAATCAAATTTTTACTTTCTTAGCTATAAAAGTAAGAGTTCTACACGTTTCTAACCTTTTTAGACGACTCCTTTTACTGAAACGAACCTTTTACTTTCAAAAAATATATATATAGATAATACTAATAATCAAATTTTTACTCTCTTAGCTATAAAAGTAAGAGTTCTACACGTTTCTAACCCTTTTAGACGACTCCTTTTACTGAAACGAACCTTTTACTTTCAAAAAATATATATATAGATAATACTAATAATCAAATTTTTACTCTCAGCTATAAAAGTAAGAATTCTACACGTTTCTAACCTTTTTAGACGACTCCTTTTACTGAAACGAACCTTTTACTTTCAAAAAATATATATATAGATAATACTAATAATCAAATTTTTACTCTCTTAGCTATAAAAGTAAGAATTCTACACGTTTCTAACCTTTTTAGACGACTCCTTTTACTGAAACGAACCTTTTACTTTCAAAAAATATATATATAGATAATACTAATAATCAAATTTTTACTCTCTTAGCTATAAAAGTAAGAATTCTACACGTTTCTAACCTTTTTAGACGACTCCTTTTACTGAAACGAACCTTTTACTTTCAAAAAATATATATATAGATAATACTAATAATCAAATTTTTACTCTCTTAGCTATAAAAGTAAGAATTCTACACGTTTCTAACCTTTTTAGACGACTCCTTTTACTGAAACGAACCTTTTACTTTCAAAAAATATATATATAGATAATACTAATAATCAAATTTTTACTCTCTTAGCTATAAAAGTAAGAATTCTACACGTTTCTAACCTTTTTAGACGACTCCTTTTACTGAAACGAACCTTTTACTTTCAAAAAATATATATATAGATAATACTAATAATCAAATTTTTACTCTCTTAGCTATAAAAGTAAGAGTTCTACACGTTTCTAACCTTTTTAGACGACTCCTTTTACTGAAACGAACCTTTTACTTTCAAAAAAAATATATATATATAGATAATACTAATAATCAAATTTTTACTCTTTTAGCTATAAAAGTACAAGTTCCACACGTTTCTAACTTTTTTAGATACTATAAACGAACCTTTTACTTTCAAAAATATATATATGCATAGATGGCAGCACCAGGAAAAAATATTTACATGAATCGTTATAGAATCGGGGTTTTAAATTCGAGTTAGTGATTTGAAATGTACTACACAAAAGCAAATTTTATTAAATAATGTTCATTTTCAAATTAAACCTATTTTCAGATATTTGTTCAAGATTTAGGTAAGTTTATATTTGAGTCTGGGTAAACTTTTATGGTAAAAAATATGTTTTCCTATGCGTGGCTTTTTTTTTTTTTAGTTTCAAACATGCTTTTTTTCGACAATTTCTTACTAAAAATTGATTTTTATTTCATTCAAACAGTTCCTTTATTACTAAAGGAAACATCTTGAAGAATGTAATACGATAAAAATTACTAAAATACATGTTTTACAAGTATTTTTTTTTCAAATCATGCGAAGTGCCAAGAAACCGCAGTCTAGGGGGAGATATGTGGTGGAAATAGCTCAGACCTGGAAGTGTTAATAGTCTAAGTTCATGGAAAATTATACTGATTTAACAGATTGCATGTATAAACTAAAATACCTCTAAGGAAGGGACACCTCTATTTGAGGGACAAAATGTCTGGTCCGATTAGTGTCCCTTATTGAGAGGTTCTACTGTATTTATAAAAAAGTCTCGCATATAGCACGGTTTCGATACTGAGGAATGAACCGTGTTATACGAGGGATGCCCCCGTATATCGAACCGGAGTGTGCATAGACTAATAATAAGAATAGACCGAGCTATGGCAACCCTTTTGCTGCTCATACACCAAACCACGTGACTGGTGGATATCCTAGCAACAGAAATAAAAGAAATAGAATTGATGGAACACGGAAGAATGATCTTTTATGGAGTTCGATTTGTAAATTTGTTATTCTAAGTTGAAAATATTTTGTTAATATAGTGAGTTTTTCGTTTAGGTAGTACTGTGCATTTTGTTTATTCAATTTCAATAACTCCCTAAGCAATTAAAGATGCAAGCGCACGAAAAGAATCGGCAAACGGTAAGATTTTTACCTACAGTTTCAATTTAAGATACCGATTAGTACATTTTTGCGTTTACGCAAAACATTTACGCCAACGCCGACGTAGCAGTTCCGAATGAAATAAAAGTGACTGAAAACTGTGATCAAAAACTAATTACAGTAGAAGACCGTTATAACGCCGACCTATATAACGCAATTCTCTATAAAACGCACAACTTTTCAGAAGTAAACAATAGGTTTTGAAGTTTAAAAAATCCCTCTGTTTTGCTTTGCAAGCACTAAAGTTGTAAGGAAAATCAAATTTTGAAATAGTTTCTCATCTTTCCATCTTAATTCAAAGCTTTTAAATTGAAAATTAGTATTCATAGTAAACAGAAAATACCAGATGGCTCTTGAAAATGGAGCTGTTATGCAAACCATGAAGCCAACAGAAGTGCAGGATTTTGATTGTGAAACATATTTATTTGTGAATAACTCATTGTGACATTGGTGCTTTAATACTCATTGCAGATAAAACTCATTCTGAAGTGCTAATGTAGAGATATGTTTTGAATATTAGTTTCAAAATTTGTGAAATAATCTATATAACGCAAAAACCTGTATAACGCAAAAGCTCTGGTCCCAAGGTGTGCGTTATAACGGTCTTCTACTGTACTAATGTCAGAATAATGCATATCTAAAAGAAAAACGGTTCAATCCCTGCACCCGGGAAAAAAATCATAACGAAAACACATTACGTCTTAAAATACATGTCGAGTGCCAAACTGTGGATACTCCTGCCGTCTGGCAACCATGCTGCCAAAGTTCCCACCAGTCACATGATGTATCCATGAACCCGTTTTTTTTGTCAGCAAGTCTGGGAAAGCTCGGTCGCACTTGGAGACTTGATTTTTGTTGCAAACGTGTCCATTTAACGCAAATAAACCTCTCATAGCCGCATTTAGCCTTTCGCTGTTCGGATATTTTTTCAATCGAACCGCACTTGAAATCCTCATTTTGCCTTTTGCTGCATTTTCGTTGAAAGTAATAGGGCTCATATCTCGAGAACCATTTGACTTGGAGACTTGATTTTTGTTGCAAACGTGTCCATTTAACGCAAATAAGCCTCTCATAGCCGCATTTAGCCTTTCGCTGTTCGGATATTTTTTCAATCGAACCGCACTTGAAATCCTCATTTTGCCTTTTGCTGCATTTTCGTTGAAAGTAATAGGGCTCATATCTCGAGAACCATTTGACTTGGAGACTTGATTTTTGTTGCAAACGTGTCCATTTAACGCAAATAAACCTCTCATAGCCGCATTTAGCCTTTCGCTGTTCGGATATTTTTTCAATCGAACCGCACTTGAAATCCTCATTTTGCCTTTTGCTGCATTTTCGTTGAAAGTAATAGGGCTCATATCTCGAGAACCATTTGACTTGGAGACTTGATTTTTGTTGCAAACGTGTCCATTTAACGCAAATAAACCTCTCATAGCCGCATTTAGCATTTCGCTGTTCTGATATTTTTTTAATCGAACCGCACTTGAAATCCTCATTTTGCCTTTTGCTGCATTTACTGCTGTCTGCTCTTATCATTGGTCTATGGGATTGTGACGTGTGTCTCCTGTTGCAGGCTGTATGCAGTGGGCGGGCGTGACGGAAGCAGCTGCCTGCCCTCGGTGGAGTGCTTCGACCCGCACCGCAACCGCTGGGAGCTGTGCGCCCCCATGGGGGCACGCAGGGGCGGGGCGGGGGCCGTGGCCCTGGGGCGCGCCCTCTACGCCCTGGGGGGCCACGACGCCCCCCTCCTCAACCCGGGCACCTCCCGCTTCGACGCCGTCGAGAGGTGAGTGTCGCTTTCGGTCCTCCTCCTCGTTTCCCCGAACTGGTACGAGTCGTGCTGCCACCTGTCGGAGGTTTTTTCGAAATGAGTCGGGAGTGCCCATCGGGGGGGGGGGGGATTCTGGTGCGAGTTGCGCCATCTAAATTTGGGAGGGGGGATTTTTAATTTTTTAATTTTTTAAAATTTGTTTATTGATTTATTTTTGATTTAAGTTATTTATTTTATTTTATTCCATTTATATTTTATTTCATTTATTTATTTAGTTTGAGTGTCTCTGTGTGGGTATGTATGTCATTGGCATAGCTCAGAACTTTTCTATTAAAATAATAATATCTAAAATTAAATAGATGAATAAATGAACAAGAAATATTTAAAAAATAAATAAATAAAAAAAAGTTGAGCAAAAAAATAAAAAGGGAACGATGGTTGCGAAAAAGGGGGGGGGGGGGGAGAGGATCCTGGTGCAGGTTGCGCCATCTGAAATTGAGAGGGGAGATTTTTAATTTTTTTAAATTTGTTTATTTATTTTTAATTTAAGTTATTTATTTTATTTTATTCTATTTATATTTTATTTCATTTATTTATTTAGTTTGAGTGTCTCTATGTGGGTATGTATGTCATTGGCATAGCGCAGAACTTTTCTATTAAAATAATAATAATAATAATATCTAAAATTAAATAGATGAATAAATGAACAAAAAATATTTAAGCAAAAAAAAAAAAAAAAAGTGGAGCAAAAAAATAAAAAAGGGATCGAGCGTTGAGAAAAAAAGGGGGGGGGGGGAATTTGCGCCATTGAACTTGGGGGATGGGCACCCCTGAAATGAACAGCAGATGATTAAACAATGGGTTCACTTTTAAAATTTTAGTGGAGGGAATTTTTTATTTTAATTAATTAATAATTTTTTAATTAAATAAATTAAAATTAAATGAAAGGGACCAATAAACAGTTCAAGTTCAAGGGTTTGGATTTATCACCATACAACTCGTCGTTGGATGACTGCTGTTTGGCTGGTCGTTCATGTGCTGTTCACTTTTTGAGTCAAATATTTTTCGCCTATTTAAATATTAAAAAAAAAAAAAAAAAAAAATCAGAAATGCTGCACATTGCCGATAGCACATTTATAGAGTATACAAACGAAAAGTAAGCAATAATATCCCCCTTTTTTATCAGTGTTGATCTCATGGAAGTGGAAGTACATTCTTGGAAATTTTTATCACGGTTTTTTCGATGGAGAAAATGAATTCTTGCTTGTTTTGACATTGAATACCATTTTTTCATACTTCGCATGCCAGAACGCCTCATAGAGTTTCCATCAAACTTAGATCGATCCTTTTGTGTGGCCAGTGCAATCGTTTCACAAAATAAGCACGAAGAAATCATTTTGAGATTTGAGAAACATGTAATTAGGCATCATCCAGACAAAATAAATTGTTTAAATTCGTAATAATGGTGTTTTCGGTTAAAAAAACTGTTTTTCAGTGCATCAACCTCAGTCTTGCATAATATAGACGAACGTTCGAACGGTGTTCGCAGAAAATTTTTGGCTCTGCAGAATTTTTTTTCCAACTGCTAACGTTAATTTAGAAAAAAATAAAATAAATTTTTTTTGATGGGAATTAAAAAAAATATCCAACTTAATTTCTGTTAAAGCCTTTCTCCAACAGCTTTTTAAAGCACATGTGTGAAAAAAAATAATGGTTTTGGCAGTTCTCTTCAGTTGGTGAAAAATAAGCAAAAACTATATTATTGTAAAAAAAAATTAAATAAAGCTTTTTTTTGTCTCTTTCATATTTGAATATAAGTTTAATTCTTTATTCAAGGGTGAGTTAGGCAAAATAATCATTTACAGAAAATTTACCGGTTAGGCTTTCTGCTCGCAGAAAGCTTTTCATTTTATCTAAGTCTGATCGACCTTTCTCTCAGAGTTCATTTCGCCCTGCAAAAAAAAAAAAAAAAATATTAGTATAGTTTCCATTCATTGGGAAACTTCCTCAAACCATGACTGAGCCGCCTCCAAATGCACGCATACTTGCCAACTCTACTGTTTTGAACGGGAGACTCCCGTTTTTTGCTTCCATCTCCCGATTTTCCTTTTTTTAAAGATTTTCTCCCGTTTTTTCAGTCAATCATCAAAAAGTTCCACTTTCTTCTCAATAGATGGCGCTCCTTTCTAGTCTACCAATGTCAGGGAATAAGAATTTTTCCAATTAATAGCTCCGTTAGTAAAAATTGAATTTTTGGAAGCTTTCCACATTGCATGTTCAACGAAGCACGTGCTCTGCCGAAAATGGCAGCAGATTAAATCCTTTTGCATCTTGAAATTGTTTCAATTATTTTGAAAGTTTGAAGTTATTTTAACTTGTGCTACCCTGTACCTACTTATTGTATATATTATTTTCATTATATATTGATTTTTTTTTCGGATTTTAAGAGTTAAATTTCGGTAGCTACTTTTCTGGAAGAGACTGGGGAATGTACAGAACTTTAAGCAAGTTCACTACTGACTATTAGGTTTTTCCTTTGCAGTATGTTCTTCTTGCTGTTACCAATTAGCTTACATCTGCGAAAAATCCCCATTTCACTTTAAATTTAGTATTCATGTTATTTTAAATCACAATTAATAATCATGTTGCAAAGATATGCCACTGGTGAATCACCTATATACCTCTATTGGAATCTCCTGTTTTTTTTTCTTCAAAGGTTGGCAAGTATGCCTTTAAGATTTGTTTTTTCCTTCACTGAGATGGTACCAGAAGTAGCAAAAGCCGTCCAGTCCATCCTAATTAAACTTTTTCTCATCAGAAACGACTTTTTATCCATAACAACGCATTTTTGGCACGATCAACCTCTTAAGAACTTTTTCAAGAGTTGGTCGTGACAATAATCTCACATCATGAAACTTTTTCTCGTTTTGTAAGACATGTTGAACAAAGTTCGAGAACTGCATCGTAACTTGAATTCCCATCTAATGTCTCTCTAATGTGCCATCTAATGTTTGTTTTTTGGAGCAAGCTCCTCTGGTTACGGAAGATTTCCCACCCGTTCGTCTTTGTGGTCCTTATTTGCCGAGATTTTCGAGAAAACTCTAAATGACCAATCTGTCTACGCTGTTATTTGACAGTTGTGAAGTTTTTCAATCAATTATTTCCCTTTTCTCAAATTTAGTACGTAGTGGTATGACTAAAAATAGAATGTGACGTCTCCAATCGCTTACTAAGCATTTATATCGTTATGTGGTGCAGTGACCACTTCTTTTTTTTTATGGATGTGCCTTGTATCACCCGATCTAGAAAGTCCCCAGTCATTGTATGAATGTGTATCAATGCGTAGAACCCCTTTAGAGGACAGGCCGACCTATCCGACATTTTGTTCCAAGACAGCTTTGGATCCAGCTTTGTTTCAAGCGTTTGGAAATACCTTAGTATAGTCGCTGGTTGCAGTATTGTAAAATAATTGATGATAAGTTGAGTAAAAACTTCCCTTTTAGCTAAATCTAGAAGGGAAATTTTTTCTCAAATTAAATAACCGTTTATCTGGAGATGTTTTCTGTAATCAACCCCATTTTTATGCCTTACTTGGTTTTGAATATGAGTTAAAATATCTTCACCCTACTAAGACAATATAATAGAAATTTTTTTATACAATACATTCTAGCTTAGCTACCAGTTATCTGCAACGTGGTTTCCGTACACATAATAATGTCTTTATGCATACGAATTTGGAACCAAAATGTCGGATACGTCAGCTTCCCTTTTAAGTAGCCTTAGCTAAGGCCCTTATAAATACGAGCCGACGCATCAGCTTAAGTTCAGCCATTTTGGATTGGAGTGCACGTTTGAGTGGTTGTCTTTTCTGGCAAGTTATCGCGTTTGGTGATTTCTCATTGCAAGTAATTATTAGCGATGAGTGAATGTTTTATCAAAAAATTTATAATTTTTGGCCAATTTGGCGAAACCCGAAACTTTGCTCCGGTAACCCTAGCTCCTCCAACTATGTAAATCCGTCCCAAAATGGCTGATCTTAAGCCGATGCGTCGACCTGTATATATAGCGGCTCTAGCCTCAGCTAAGGCCACTATGTAAGGGGAGCTGAACTGTCCGACATTTTGGTTCCAAAATTGTCGGGTCGCAAAATCAGTATTTATACAAAATACTCGTTGCAGAAAACTGGTGGTCAATCTATAGATGTATTGCCTGATGGATGCTTGAATTTTTGATTCTGTAAATGAAGAATATTTAAATAATATAAATTAAAAACAAACAAGGTGTGAAAAGAAGGTTCATTGCAGTAAACATTTTCCAACTCGTTTTTGTTGAAATTGTGAATTGAGTTATCATTTTTGGTTTACCTTAAGGGACATTTTACTCAACTTATCATTGATTTTTTTACGACATAGCAACCGGCGAGTATTATAACGTAATTATAAATACTAGAAATAGGGTTGGTTCCAATGCCGTCTTGGGACCAAAATGTCGGATAAGTCGGCCTGTGCCTTTCAAGGTTCTAGCCTTAGAAGTGTGTGATGCCGCGATGTGTGATGATGGGATTAAACCCATTTCTATTAATTTCGTAAAAGAAGAAATAGCTTTATTTGCTATCAACACTTAAAGTGTCACAGTACCTTTTAAACATTTTTTTTAATTTAAGTAAATTTAATATTTCTTTGAAACCGTAACATGCATACTTATTTCTTAATCAATAATTTATTTTCAAAATTTAAAAATATTGCCTACTTTTTTTAAAAATTCCAAAAATTGAGGAAATTTTCAATTTTTTAAAATTTCTAAGACTTTTTAATTTTTGCACTAATTAAAAAAAAAGTTTTTTTGCTAAACGATCACTAGAATCAGCTCTAAAAATCTGTGCAATCATTTGTTTATGAGTTTATTAAAAAAAATTCTGGGATTAATTATGTAAAAAATCAAAGTTTTTTTTAAAAAAAAATTTGGTTTTTTAAGGTTTAACATGCTCTAAATATTTGAGTAATTTATAAAATGCTTATCCAATGCACAGTTTTGTTAAATATGTCATCCCAATAGCAAAAAGTATTACTTTAAAGCTGTATCTTTAATAGAAAAAAATCCTTAGGGATTCTAATGACATGAAAACACAAAAACACGATCACCGAGAAAAAGCAGTTTGAAGTTTTTCTTTTGCATAAGAACACATAGCGAGCATGACCTAAAACCACTCATAACTTTTTAAATATTTGAACTAAAGCAATGAAACTTTTCCCCTGTGTTCAAAATAGTTTTTAGCTTTAAAATAAGCAATAAAATTTTTTTGATCGTTTCATTATTTTTGAGGTTCTGTAACCCCTTAAAATAAAACCATAATCATTTCAAATAAATATTTAAAATTTAATCTGAAGTTAAAAGCTTTATAAACAATTGCGCTATTAATATGAGTTGCCGGGATAAAATGAATATCACCGGGAAGAATCATTTTCCTATTATTCAATAGACTAACTCTGTAAAACTATCTGCTAACACAGTCCCATTGTGAGGGGAAAAGAGTGATTTCTTCTGACTGTACAAACATCGTGTATTAGATCGCGGAGTGCAAGTGGCCAAGAGACGAAGACCGGATTCTTTTATCTTCCGCCTAATGAGGTAGTTTCCTTCAGTCAAAAGTACTGCTTTTAGTCACAGAAATTGATAGAATAGGCAAAAAAAATAACACGGACCCACAAAATACTTTCATTTTCCCAACAGTTATTTTTTAAATGTTTAAAATGTCCGATTTTTCAAACAAAGGCGTGGTCTTTATGACGTCACAAATGATGTCCTTTTTGGCGCATTTTCACTGTGTTTCCACGTTACGATAATCAAGAAGCAAATTGAATATTGCGATCTACGCTTGCTGTCAACCCTATCGTTGCCAGTACACGTGAGTAAAGATGCGAATTAAATATTGTGCTCTTCTGAATGGCAACATTTCATCATTTCTGATGCCATCGGCAGAAGCGTTAAACAATGAAAGCGCACCGATTAAAGTAATTTTTAAAAAATATTAAACTAATGTCAAATTATTTAAAAAATAGTCAGATCCTATGTTTTTAAACATGCTCTTTCAGAAAAAAATACTTTTAAAATTTTTCAAACGACCCCATTACCATATCATTCACTAAAGCCACGTAAGACCAGATGCCAACGCCCACTACACGTGTCTAATGCGATTGGCTCGAGTCAGCAATGACGAGATAAGCCACGCCTCCTTCAGGGTCGCGCTCGTGCCGCTCCCCTTCAATGACCTTCACACTTGCAGTCGAAACGATAACATCCGATCTATTTCCGATCAGAAATCGGTGGAAAATACGATAGTAGATTAATATGATGCAGATTGAATAGTAAGAATTGTTAGATAAAAATGCTATATTATGTTTCTCACTTTTTACTCTTCAATCTGCATTATATTAAGCTAGTATCAGTACTTTCCTACATCGCATTTTTCACCGATTCCTAATCGGAAATTAATCGGATGTTATCTTGTTCTCTTTTCGTCTGCACGTGTGAAGGTCATCGAATGGGAGTGGCACGCTGAAGGAGGCGTGGCTTATCTCGTCATTGCTGACTCGAGCCAATCGCATTAGACACGCGTAGTGGGCGTTGGCATCTGGTCTTACGCGGCTTCATTGAATGATATGGTAATTAGGTGGAAGATAAAAGAATATGGTCTTCGTCTCTTCGCCGCTTGCACTCCGCGATCTAATTCACGATGTTTGGGTAGTCAAAAGACTTCGCTCTTTTTCCCTCGCAATGGGATTGTGTTAGAAGATAGTTTTACAGAGTTAGTCTATTGAATAATAAGGAAAATTATAATCACCGGTGATATTCATTTTATCCCGGCAACTCATATTAATAGTGCAATAGTTTTATAAAGCTTTTTCCTTCGGATTCAATGGGTCATCGTACAAATATTTATTTAAAATGATTATGTTTTTACTTTCTTCTATATATAATATATAGAAGAAAGATAGATAGATATGCTATTGGATTCGTGCAAATTTTCGAATTTTGACGGATTTGAACGTTGTGAATTGTGCTGAGTCCATATCGACTATTTTTTATTTTTGTTGATAGCAAATAAAGCTATTTTTTTTTAAAGTTTAAAGTTATTTATTATACTCTGCTAATTTACGAATTTATTAGAGATGGGTTTCATCCCATCATCAAGAAGTGAGAAACATAACATAGCGTTGTGTCTGTTCTAGGTTGGATCCCCGGGAGGGCCGCTGGGGCCCCGTGGCGCCCCTGAGCGTGGGGCGGGACGCGGTGGGAGTGGGAGTGCTGGGGGACCGTATCCTGGCCGTGGGAGGGTACGACGGGCAGCGCTACCTCAGCATCGCCGAGGCCTATGACCCGCGCATGGACCGCTGGACAGAGGTGAGTGTTTCACGAGGTTTGCCGATATATATCGATGTATATTTATTTTCGATATTTATTCTTCAACTATGGTATTTTCAATATAAAAATCAATATTAATCATAGTAATACAGTAAAATGCCTTTATAACGCCGACCTATATAACGCAATTCCCGAGGCTCGTCGATATATATCGATCCATATTTATTTTCGATATTTATTCTTTAACTACGGTACTTTCAATATAAAAATTATTATTAGTCATAGTAATACAGTAAAATGTCTTTATAACACTGACCTATATAACGCAATTCACGAGGTTCGTCGATATATATCGATCTACATTTATTTTCGATATTTATTCTTCAACTGCGGTACAGTCGAACCTCGATATAAGGTCACCCTTCGGGACTTCACAAAACTGACCTTATTACCGAACAATATAGATTTTATACAATGTGTTTAAGGAATAAACATGTATATACATGAATTCTTTTTTAAATTTAAAACCTTCAAAATTATCAGTAATTAGGTTATAATATTTTAATAGATTTGAACCAATAAAACTTTTGGAATCGATAAGAAATTTTGAAAATATTTTTTAGGACTTTCATGTAGAGTAAAACTGCTAACAAATATGCCTAAGCAGAGAACTAATGTGCAACGTATATAATTTAAAAATTATCATTAATACTGAACTGATAGATTTTTCCTTTAATTTAAGGACAATGGTTTTCTAAATGTTCTCTGAAAATTTACAGCTTCGGCTTCTCATGATTGGTTAAAAAGTACACTCTGAGTGTCCTCGTTATTACTTTATACTTTAGTGTCACTGTCGTATTACTCACTTTCTACTGCATTCGGTGCAATACAAGCTACGTTAATAGGAATACGGCTTTTCACTTCTTAACGATCGTATATCTCGGAAAATTCTTGGAAGTGACTCTATTAAACACGAAAACCATTTAAAGAAATCAGACAGAAGTGACCTTATAAGCGATTAATGTGTTAAGACTTGACCATATATCCGATAAGACATAACATAGAATTCCTACTCAATGAGCCGGGACTTTAGAAAACTGACCTTATATGCAAGATGACCTTGTAAGCGAGTGACCTTATATCGAGGTCTGACTATATTTTCAATATAAAAATTATTATTAATCGTAGTAATACCATAAAATGCCTTTATAACGCCGACCTATATAACGCAATTCACGAGGTTCGTCGATATATATCGTTCAATATTTATTTTCGATATTTATTCTTCAACTACGGTATTTTCAATATAAAAATTATTATTAATCATAGTACTGCAGTAAAAAGCCTTTATAACGCCGATCTATATAACGCAATTCCTGAGGTAATTGAAGGATGCTTCTTTCTTTTTTCCAGATCGAACCTCTGAGCCAGGGCCGAGCCGGAATGTGCACTGCGGTCGTCAAACTGTGAGCGGAGAACAGTCGTTTTCAGAGTCCAGTTCGAAATACATCCTCGCGAGTGGACGGGTGTCAAATGATGTGATAAATTATGCTGGAATGCCAGGCAATGAGCCAATGACAACCAGTTTTATCCTCCTCTCGACAATGTCCTAACTGCATGAGCGTTTTATCTTTTGGACAATGGGGTGAACACGTGACAGAGGTAAAAATGAATGTCCCTGCAGCCACTGGGATTGGTCGTGACCCCAAACTGGGTCATCACTCAACATCGCTCTTACTTTTGAAATACAGAACATCGAAAATCCAAAGCTTCGAAAATCTGATAAAGTTTTTCTGAATCAACCTTTTTGCTCAGTACACGAATGAGAGTAACGTTCAGTTAAAAAAATTTAATTTCATAGTGTGGCATTACGTACGTGTACTGCACGACATGGATATCGTTATGCAATATCTTCGGTACAATAATTATGATGCCGCTTTATTTGTTTCAAAAATCCGAACTGTTTGAAAATCCGAAATGCCTATAGACCGAACTAGTTTGATGATCTGCTGTATACGAAAATTACTTGGATGTCTGTCTCCTTAAGGTTTAGAGGGGTGAGACAGATTGGTAGCACTATTTACCTGGTCATACTTCTTAACCAATCAACGGACTTCATAACCAATCTGACGTCAACACTGTACCTCGGGGTCACCTGTTGCTTGGCGATATTTTGTCAACTATTGTCGACAGTGCTGGTAATTTCTCGCCAAATTTGGCGACAAAATCCGATAAATATCGCCAAGTTTGACGTCACCCGAATGATGTATAAGGATTTCAATGGCATACTTTTCCACTTAAACCTGAGGTTCATCAAGGTATGGGAAAGTGATGCAAGACTTAACGGGCTTCTTACGGATGTCCTGCATCCAACATTCCTGGTGTTGGCTTAGAAGACATTGACAATCCAGACAGACTCGCACAGATTTTAATTATATAGATTAATTCTGTATTGATTGAATTTTTTCTTAAGTTGTCGTTGAGTTCCTATTTTGTAAACAATTGAGAATATTTATTGTGTTACTTTTTATAAATTAAAATAAATTGTTTGTATTTGGAGTCTCTGATTGATTGACCAAAAAAAAAAAAAAGCATTTCAACATGTGCTCTTTATGACGGTGAAGAAAGTCAATGTTTCCATTGATAACCAGTCCCCGAAGTAAACAAAAACACACTGGAGTAAAAAATGCAAGCACATTGGGATAAATGTAAACATGCTGGAGCAAATGGAAACATGTTGGAGCCAATGGAAACACGCTGGGGTAAATGTAAACACTGGGGTAGTTGGAACCACATTGGGATAAATGTAAACAGGCTGGAGCAGATGGAAACACGCTGGGGTAAATGCAAACACTGGGATAGTTGGAACCACGTTGGGATGAATGTAAACATGCTGAAGCAAATGGAAACATGTTGGAGCCAATGGAATCACGCTGGGGTAAATGTAAACACTGGGGCAGTTGGAACCACGTTGGGATAAATGTAAACACGCTGGAGCAGATAAAGCACGTTTGGGTAAATGGAAACAGGATTTCATTCGCTAACAGGTAGACATACAGCCGAATATTTTGTATCCAGAAACTCTGCGGCAGTCTGGGAGTAGCTCCTCGGTTATCCAGATATCTGGGAGATCCGGGTCAATTTTTTTGAGTTAAAAAGTATATATTCACTTAGATCAGCTCTTGCTATTACCATTATTTATGAGTACACCAAACATTCACTTTTTATCGTCGAAAATTTCCCAAGTTACAACATAAAATTTAAATCCGCTTAAACGTGCCCCCCGGTCTACTCTACAATAAACGATGTGTTTTACAATAAATCGTAGCAGTCTAACAACCAGGGTACGACAGACAGCTCGGCAGCTGTGTTGCGATAGAATCCGACGTCATTTTGTCAGGAAGCATTGTTTTTCGCTGCAATAAGAAGGAGTATTTGCGAATGTGTTTTACTTATTATCCGGATCGCGTCCGATCAGTTCGGATAAACGAGGTTGGTGGAAGTGTGTCTCCGTTCATCCAAAAAGTCAAGGCGTTGAAGTCGCATACTTGCCCACTCTACTGTTTTTAACGGGAGACTCCCGTTTTTTGCTTCCATCTCCCGATTTCCCTTTTTTTACGATGTTCTCCCGTTTTTTCAGTCAATCATCAAAAATTTCACTTTCTTCTCAATAGATGGCGCCCTTTTCTAGTCTATTAATGTCAGGGAATAAGAATTTTTCCAATTAATAACTCATTTAGTAAAAATCAATTTTTTAGAAGCTTTCCACATTGCATGTTCAACAAAGCACGTGCTTTGGCGAAAATTGCATCAGATTTCAATCCTTTTGCATCCTGAAATTGTTTCAATTATTTTTAATGTTTGAAGTTATTTTAACGTGTGTGTGTGTGTGTGTGTGCTACCCTATACCTACTTATTTTATATTGTATTTTCATTATATATTGATTTCCTTTTTTCTGTCGGGTTTTAGTAATTAAATTTTTGTAGCTACTTTTCTGGTAGAGACTGGAGAATGTACGAAACTTTAAGCAAATTCACTCCTTGTTATTTAGTTTTTCCTTTGCAGTATATTTTTCTTGCTGCTACCCATTTGCTTACATCTGCAAAAAATTTAGTATTTATGTTATTTGAAAGCATAATTTAATAATTCTGTAGCGGGGATATGTCGATGGTGAATCACCTATATACCTCTAGTAAAATCTCCTGTTTTTTTCCTTCAAACGTT
The DNA here is from genome assembly GCF_026930045.1 of Uloborus diversus. NCBI lineage: Eukaryota > Metazoa > Arthropoda > Arachnida > Araneae > Uloboridae > Uloborus > Uloborus diversus. The sequence continues at coordinate 463,409 of NW_026558098.1, read as the reverse complement.
GGCAAGTATGAAGTTGTGTTTTCCGTTTCCCATTGTCTTTGACTCGCAAAGCCATCATTTCAGTCATTGTTTTGCCCTTTCCCCCTTTCACGCTTAAGTATCTTTCAAGCAATTTCTTTTAATTTGTATAAATTTTATATTTCTTTGCAACCATAACATGCATACTTATTTCGTTATCAATAATTTTTATTTTTAAAATTTAAAAATATTGCCTACTTTTTTTGAAAATTCAAAAAATTGAGGAAAATTTAAACTTTTAAAAATCTCTAAGGCTTTTTTATTTTTGCACTAATTTAAAAAAAGTTTTTTGCAAAACGATCACTAGAATCATCTCTAAAAATCTGTGCATTCATTTGCTTATGAGTTCATTTGAAAACTATCTGTGATTAATTATGTAAAATATCAAAGTTTTTTTTTTAAAAAAATTGGCTTTTAAAGGTTTAACATGCTCTAAAAATTTGAGTAATTTATAAAATGCTTATCCAATGCACAGTTTTGTTAAATATGTCATCCCAATTGCAAAAAGTATTACTTTAAAGCTGTATCTTTAATAGAAAAAAATCCTTAGGAATTCTAATGACATGACTCAGTCCGTCAGTCTGTCCGTCAGTAAGTCCAGTCAGTCCGTCATTCAGTCAGTCAGTCAGTCATTCAGTCAGTCCGTCTGTCAGTCATTCAGTCAGTCCGTCAGTCAGTCAGTCAATCCGTCAGTCAGTCCGACGGGCAGACCAGTCAGTCCGTCATTCTGTCAGTCAGTCAGTCAGTCTGTCAGTCAGTCTGTCAGTCACTCAGTCAGTCTGTCAGTCACTCATTCAGTCTGTCTGTCTGTCTGTCAGTCAGTCAGTCACTCAGTCAGTCAGTCCGTCAGTCAGTCCGTCAGTCAGTCCAGTCAGTCCGTCATTCAGTCAGTCAGTCACTCAGTCAGTCAGTCAGTCATTCAGTCAGTCTGTCCGTCAGTCATTCAGTCAGTCCGTCAGTCAGTCAGTCAGTCAATCCGTCAGTCAGTCCGTCAGCCCGAAAGGCAGTCCAGTCAGTCAGTCTGTCAGTCAGTCTGTCAGTCACTCAGTCAGTCTGTCAGTCATTCAGTCAGTCCGTCGGTCAGTCATTCAGTCAGTCCGTCAGTCAGTCAGTCAATCCGTCTGTCAGTCCGTCAGTCAGTCCGTCAGTCCGTCAGTCAGTCCGTCATTCAGTCATTCAGTCAGTCATTCAGTCAGTCCGTCTGTCAGTCATTCAGTCAGTCCGTCAGTCAGTCAGTCAATCCGTCAGTCAGTCCGTCAGTCCGACGGGCAGACCAGTCAGTCCGTCATTCTGTCAGTTAGTCAGTCAGTTTGTCAGTCACTCAGTCTGTCAGTCATTCAGTCAGTCTGTCGGTCAGTCATTCAGTCAGTCCGTCAGTCAGTCCGACAGGCAGTCCAGTCAGTCCGTCATTCGGTCAGTCAGTCAGTCAGTCTGTCAGTCACTCATTCAGTCTGTCAGTCTGTCAGTCACTCAGTCAGTCAGTCCGTCAGTCAGTCCGTCAGTCAGACACTCAGTCCGTCATTCAGTCAGTCAGTCACTCAGTCAGTCATTCAGTTAGTCCGTCAGTCATTCAGTCACTCCGTCAGTCAGTCAGTCAGTCCGACAGGGAGTCCAGTCAGTCCGTCATTCTGTCAGTCAGTCAGTCAGTCTGTCAGTCACTCAGTCAGTCCGTCAGTCAGCAGCATGGAAGATATCCTGCAATTTTTCGAGGTCCTAATCAGGGCCAGGGACCGGAATAATAGGCATTTCCTAAAACTCGACCTACAGAAACAAGCCCACGCAGCGCTAATACTGCTGAAATCCAAAATATTGGCGCAGGGTTTTTCTCCACCATCGGTAGAAAACTCCTCAACCAAACAAATCAACGACTCCAGTAACAATCAGGGAACCCCATCCCCCCCGCATTCGCCTCCAACATTGCCAGCCCCAGAACCTGAGACCATAATCCCTGCTTTAGCACAGAGCAAAGAATCCTCAACCCAAACGGAAGGTGAAGTCCTCCTTCCTATCCAAATTTTTGATCATCTGATCTTAACTTCAAAGCAGACCACTACCATTCCCCCAACTTCTCCTCCCCCAAAACAAACTCCCCTTCCCTCTCCCCCAACATTTGCCGAAGTGGCTAATAGAGGAACAGTGAGAGATCTCCACACCATCTTAGTGTACCCTATCGACCCCAAGCAGAAATCCTCCAGAGAGCTTAGATCTCAGATGGAAACTGCATATAACCCAGCCACAGACGGCATCAGGGTCTCAGGGGTAAGGTACATAGGCAAGGGGGGGCTGGCAATTGATCTTCCTACAATAACTGACAGGACTCATTTGGATCATTTGGACATGATCCAAAATGAATGAAAATCCGGCGCTCAGGGGCTTATTAACAACCAGACTTCCAAAGAGACGTTCACCACGAGTTATAATCTACGGGGTCCCATCTGATCTCGAGGGACCTGATGTCCAAGAGATTCTCAGCGACAACTATGTGCTGGAGGGGGACGAGGAGGCCCACCCGCGCTTCAAATTGAAGGGTAGGAATAACACGAATAACTGGATCTTTGAGTGTTCTCCTGGAGCCTTTAACAAATTCATGGCTCACCCGAAATTTAATGCCTCTTGGCACGTAATGGGGATAAAAGAATTTCTCGGCATTCGCCGTTGCTATAACTGCCAGGGCTTCGGCCATGTGGCCTCTAAGTGTACAAAAAATCAACACTGCAGTTTTTGTGCAGAAAATCATAAGGCAGGGGATTGTGACGCCTCGTCACCCTTCTGCACAAATTGTGAACAATCCAATTATTTCTACGGAACTAATTATTTTACAGATCATACTGCCGACGACGGATCATGTCCCTATTACCAGAAAGTTGTTTTTAAGTTAAAAGCCCAAATTATTTATGAGTAGTTGTATATTGAACAATAACCAAATATCGGCAAACCCCTCATTTCAGGCCTCTCAAAATTCAATGGGCTATCCCTTTTCGAACCTAAATCAATTCTCTTTTTCTCCCCCAGATGTGTTCACGTCATTCGAGTCCACATCTTTAAAAACTGTCCAAATTAATTTACAAAGGGCAGCAGCAGCCAGTTCACTGCTGCCCAACCTTCAGGCAAATCAAGCAGTTCACGCATTTCTGGTACAGGAGCCATACCGGTCAGGGGGCAGTATGACGAATATCCCCACATCATGGGGCAAGGTTTTATCGAGCAGCGGTCGCGCAGCCATACTTATTCCCTCTGACAAAATTAGAATTATCAATGCTTATCAGTCTTTTGACTTTGTGGCACTAAAAGTCACACTGGACAAAACAATCTTCATCCTTTTATCCGCATATTCTTCACCGTCGGAACCAATTGAGGATCTTTTATTAGACCTCTCTAATTTCCTCAATTCGACCTCCCCCACTCCGGCCCTAATAGGCGGGGACTTTAATGCTCATTCTCGCACTTTTGGTTATGCGAAGAATGAAGCAAGGGGAGAGGCGGTTCTTGACTTTGCGGCACCCACAACCTAAATCTTCTTAATACCCCAGGCGCCCCACCTACCTTTTACACCCCATATGGTCAGGGTTGGCCGGATATCACTTATTGCAGAAACAGCAATAAAAACATCATCTGGGAGGTCTCTGATGACCTCTCAGCTAGCGACCATAAATATATATTTATAACTATAGATCAAACATTCTCAAATACACGTTTTGTTAGATACAAAACTCTCTATAACACCAGTTCATTTAGAAATTTAATCAAAATTAAACTTCCTGCAATACTTGATCTCCTGCCGACTCTGTCCACCCCAGCAGAAGTCGATCAATTCCTATCCGCCCTCACAGTCGCTATGCAAGACTGTGCCGGTGTTTCATTCAAAACTAAAGGTTTTTCTACCCCCTCCCCCTCTAACTGGTGGCATGCGGGGCTGTCTGCTCTTAAGAAATGTACTTTAGCGGCTAGACGTCGAATGCAACGTGGCCGCGGGACGCCTTCAGAGGCAAACTACATTAAGACATACAAACGTGAAGTGTCAGTCAGTCTGTCAGTCACTCAGATAGTCTGTCAGTCACTCAGTCAGTCTGTCAGTCAGTCAGTCACTCAGTCAGTCAGTCCGTCAGTCAGTCCGTCAGTCAGTCCAGTCAGTCCGTCATTCAGTCAGTCAGTCACTCAGTCAAACAGTCAGTCATTCAGTCAGTCTCCGTCAGTCATTCAGTCAGTCCGTCAGTCAGTCAGTTAATCCGTCAGTCAGTCCGTCAGCCCGAAAGGCAGTCCAGTCAGTCAGTCAGTCAGTCGGTCAGTCAGTCGGTCAGTCATTCAGTCAGTCCGTCAGTCAGTCAGTCAATCCGTCAGTCAGTCCGTCATTCTGTCAGTCTGTCAGTCAGTCCGGCAGGCAGTCCAGTCACTCAGTCAGTCTCTCAGACACTCTGTCAGTCTCTCAGTTAGTCTGTCAGTCTGTCAGTCACTCATTCAGTCTGTCAGTCAGTCAGTCACTCAGTCATTCAGTCAGTCTGTCGGTCAGTCATTCAGTCAGTCCGTCAGTCAGTCAGTCAATCCGTCAGTCAGTCCGACAGGCAGTCCAGTCAGTCCGTCATTCGGTCAGTCAGTCAGTCAGTCTGTCAGTCACTCATTCAGTCTGTCAGTCTGTCAGTCAGTCTGTCAGTCACTCAGTCAGTCTGTCAGTCAGTCTGTCAGTCACTCAGTCAGTCCGTCAGTCAGTCCGTCAGTCAGTCCGTCAGTCATTCAGTTAGTCCGTCAGTCATTCAGTCACTCCGTCGTTCAGTCAGTCAGTCCGGTCGGTTGAGCTTAGTGGGCGGGCAGTTGTGCCAATCAATGGTCGGTTGAGCTTAGTGGGCGGGCAGTTGAGCCAATCAATGATCGGTTGAGCTTAGTGGGCGGGCCGTTGAGCCAATCAAAGGTCGGTTGAACTTAGTGGGCTGGCAGTTGAGTCAATCAATGGTTTTTTTGACTTTAGTGGGCGGCCAGTTGATTCAATCAATGTTAGGTTGAGCTTAGTGGGAGGGCAGTTGAGCCAATCAAAGGTCGGTTGAGCTTAGTGGGCGGTCAATGGATCCAATCAATGGTCGGTTGAGCTTATTGGGCGGGTAGTTGAGCCAATCAGTTGTCGGTTGAGCTTATTGGGCGGTCAGTGGAGCCAATCAATGGTCGGTTGAGCTAAGTGGACGGGCAGTTGAGCATAAAAATGGACGGTTGAGCTTAGTGGGCGGTCAGTTGAGCAAATCAATGGTCGGTTGAGCTTAGTGGGCGGTCAGTTGTGCCAATCAATGGTCGGTTGAGCTTAGTGGGCGGTCAGTTCAGCCAATCAAAGGTCGGTTGAGCTTAGTGGGCGGGCAGTTGAGCCAATCAAAAGTCGGTTGGCTTAGTGGCCGGTCAGTTGAGCCAATCAATGGTCGGTTGAGCTTAGTGGGCGGTCAGATGAGCCAATCAATGGTCGGTTGAGCTTAGTGGGCGGTCAGTTGAGCCAATCAATGGTCGGTTGAGCTTAGTGGGCGGTCAGTTGAGCCAATCAATGGTCGGTTGATTTTAGTGGGCGGTCAGTTGAGCCAATGAAAGGTCGGTTGAGCTTAGTGGTCGTTCAGTTGAGCCAATCAATGGTCGGTTGAGCTTCGTGGACGGGCAGTTGAGCCAATCAATGGCCGGTTTAAATTAGTGGGCGGGCAGTTAAGCCAATCAATGGTCGATTGAGCTTAAAGGGCGGTCAGTTGAGCCAATCAATGGTCGGTTGAGCTTAGTGGGCAGGCAGTTGAGCCAATCAATGGTCGGTTGAGCTTAGTCGGCGGGCAGTTGAGCCAATCAATGGTCGATTGAGTTTCGTGGGCGGGCAGTTCAGCCAATCAATGTTCGGTTGAGCTTAGTGGGCGGGTAGTTGAGCCAATCAATGGTCGGTTGAAATTAGTGGACGGGCGGTTAAGCCAATCAATTATCGGTTGAGCTTAGTGGGCGATCAGTTGAGTCAATCAATGGTTTGTTGACCTTAGTGGGCGGGCAGTTGTGCCAATCAATGGTCGGGTGTGCTTAGTGGGCGGGCAGTTGAGCCAATCAATGGTCGGTTGAGCTTAGTGGTCGTCCAGTTGAGCCAATCAATGGTCGGCTGAGCTTAGTGGGCAGGCAGTTGAGCCAATCAATGGTCGGTTGAGCTTAGTGGGCGGTCAGTTGAGCAAATCAATGGTCGGTTGAGCTTAGTGGGCGGTCAGTTGTGCCAATCAATGGTCGGTTGAGCTTAGTGGGCGGTCAGTTCAGCCAATCAAAGGTCGGTTGAGCTTAGTGGGCGGGCAGTTGAGCCAATCAAAAGTCGGTTGGCTTAGTGGGCGGTCAGTTGAGCAAATCAATGGTCGGTTGAGCTTAGTGGGCGGTCAGTTGTGCCAATCAATGGTCGGTTGAGCTTAGTGGGCGGTCAGTTCAGCCAATCAAAGGTCGGTTGAGTTTAGTGGGCGGGCAGTTGAGCCAATCAAAAGTCGGTTGGCTTAGTGGGCGGTCAGTTGAGATAATCAATGGTCAGTTGAGCTTAGTGGGCGGTCATATGAGCCAATCAATGGTCGGTTGATCTTAGTGGGCGGTCAGTTGAGCATATCAATGGTCGGTTGAGCTTAGTGGGCGGTCAGTTGAGCAAATCAATGGTCGGTTGAGCTTAGTGGGCGGTCAGTTGTGCCAATCAATGGTCGGTTGAGCTTAGTGGGCGGTCAGTTCAGCCAATCAAAGGTCGGTTGAGCTTAGTGGGCGGGCAGTTGAGCCAATCAAAAGTCGGTTGGCTTAGTGGGCGGTCAGTTGAGCCAATCAATGGTCGGTTGAGCTTAGTGGGCGGTCATATGAGCCAATCAATGGTCGGTTGATCTCAGTGGGCGGTCAGTTGAGCATATCAATGGTCGGTTGAGCTTAGTGGGCGGTCAGTTGAGCCAATCAATGGTCGGTTGATTTTAGTGGGCGGTCAGTTGAGCCAATGAAAGGTCGGTTGAGCTTAGTGGGCGGTCAGATGAGCCAATCAATGGTCGGTTGATTTTAGTGGGCGGTCAGTTGAGCCAATGAAAGGTCGGTTGAGCTTAGTGGTCGGTCAGTTGAGCCAATCAATGGTTGGTTGAGCTTCGTGGACGGGCAGTTGAGCCAATCAATGGCCGGCTTAAATTAGTGGGCGTGCAGTTAAGCCAAACAATGGTCGATTGAACTTAAAGGGTGGTCAGTTGAGCCAATCAATGGTCGGTTGAGCTTAGTGGTCGGGCAGTTGAGCGAATCAATGATCGGTTGAGCTTAGTCGGCGGGCAGTTGAGCCAATCAATGGTCGGTTGAGTTTCGTGGGCGGGCAGTTCAGCCAATCAATGTTCGGTTGAGCTTAGTGGACGGGCAGTTGAGCCAATCAATGGTCGGTTCAAATTAGTGGGCGGGCAGTTAAGCCAATCAATGGTCGGTTGAGCTTAGTGGGCGGTCAGTTGAGTCAATCAATGGTCGGTTGAGCTTAGTGGGAGGGCAGTTGAGCTTAGTGGACGGGCAGTTGAGCCAATTAATGGTCGGTTGAGCTTAGTGAGCGGTCAGTTGAGCCAATCAAGGTTCGGTTGAGCTTAGATGGGCGGGCATTTGAGCCAATCAATGGTCGGTTTAGCTTAGATGGGCGGTTATTTGAGCCTATCAGTGGTCGGATGAGCTTAGTGGGCGGGCAGTTGAGTCAATCAATGGTCGGTTGAGCTTAAAGGGCGGTCAGTTGAGCCAATCAATGGTCGGTTGAGCTTAGTGGGCGGGCAGTTGAGCCAATCCAAGGTCGGTTGAGCTTAGTGGGCGTGCAGTTGATCCAATCCAAGGTCGGTTGTGCTTAGTGGGTGGGCAGTTGAGCCAATGAATGGTCGGTTGAAATTAGTGGGAGGGCAGTTGAGCCAATCAATGGCCGGTTTAAATTAGTGGGCGGGCAGTTAAGCCAATCAATGGTCGATTGAGCTTAAAGGGCGGTCAGTTGAGCCAATCAATGGTCGGTTGAGTTTAGTGGGCAGGCAGTTGAGCCAATCAATGGTCGGTTGAGCTTAGTCGGCGGGCAGTTGAGCCAATCAATGGTCGATTGAGTTTCGTGGGCGGGCAGTTCAGCCAATCAATGTTCGGTTGAGCTTAGTGGGCGGGTAGTTGAGCCAATCAATGGTCGGTTGAAATTAGTGGACGGGCGGTTAAGCCAATCAATTATCGGTTGAGCTTAGTGGGCGATCAGTTGAGTCAATCAATGGTTTGTTGACCTTAGTGGGCGGGCAGTTGTGCCAATCAATGGTCGGGTGTGCTTAGTGGGCGGGCAGTTGAGCCAATCAATGGTCGGTTGAGCTTAGTGGTCGTCCAGTTGAGCCAATCAATGGTCGGCTGAGCTTAGTGGGCGGGCAGTTGAGCCAATCAATGGTCGGTTGAGCTTAGTGGGCGGTCAGTTGAGCAAATCAATGGTCGGTTGAGCTTAGTGGGCGGTCAGTTGTGCCAATCAATGGTCGGTTGAGCTTAGTGGGCGGTCAGTTCAGCCAATCAAAGGTCGGTTGAGCTTAGTGGGCGGGCAGTTGAGCCAATCAAAAGTCGGTTGGCTTAGTGGGCGGTCAGTTGAGCAAATCAATGGTCGGTTGAGCTTAGTGGGCGGTCAGTTGTGCCAATCAATGGTCGGTTGAGCTTAGTGGACCGTCAGTTCAGCCAATCAAAGGTCGGTTGAGTTTAGTGGGCGGGCAGTTGAGCCAATCAAAAGTCGGTTGGCTTAGTGGGCGGTCAGTTGAGCCAATCAATGGTCAGTTGAGCTTAGTGGGCGGTCATATGAGCCAATCAATGGTCGGTTGATCTTAGTGGGCGGTCAGTTGAGCATATCAATGGTCGGTTGAGCTTAGTGGGCGGTCAGTTGAGCAAATCAATGGTCGGTTGAGCTTAGTGGGCGGTCAGTTGTGCCAATCAATGGTCGGTTGAGCTTAGTGGGCGGTCAGTTCAGCCAATCAAAGGTCGGTTGAGCTTAGTGGGCGGGCAGTTGAGCCAATCAAAAGTCGGTTGGCTTAGTGGGCGGTCAGTTGAGCCAATCAATGGTCGGTTGAGCTTAGTGGGCGGTCATATGAGCCAGTCAATGGTCGGTTGATCTCAGTGGGCGGTCAGTTGAGCATATCAATGGTCGGTTGAGCTTAGTGGGCGGTCAGTTGAGCCAATCAATGGTCGGTTGATTTTAGTGGGCGGTCAGTTGAGCCAATGAAAGGTCGGTTGAGCTTAGTGGGCGGTCAGATGAGCCAATCAATGGTCGGTTGATTTTAGTGGGCGGTCAGTTGAGCCAATGAAAGGTCGGTTGAGCTTAGTGGTCGGTCAGTTGAGCCAATCAATGGTTGGTTGAGCTTCGTGGACGGGCAGTTGAGCCAATCAATGGCCGGCTTAAATTAGTGGGCGTGCAGTTAAGCCAAACAATGGTCGATTGAACTTAAAGGGTGGTCAGTTGAGCCAATCAATGGTCGGTTGAGCTTAGTGGTCGGGCAGTTGAGCGAATCAATGATCGGTTGAGCTTAGTCGGCGGGCAGTTGAGCCAATCAATGGTCGGTTGAGTTTCGTGGGCGGGCAGTTCAGCCAATCAATGTTCGGTTGAGCTTAGTGGGCGGGTAGTTGAGCCAGTCAATGGTCGGTTGAAATTAGTGGACCGGCGGTTAAGCCAATCAATTATCGGTTGAGCTTAGTGGGCGATCAGTTGAGTCAATCAATGGTCGGTTGAGCTTAGTGGTCGTCCAGTTGAGCCAATCAATGGTCGGTTGAGCTTAGTGGGCGGGCAGTTGAGCCAATCAATGGTCGGTTGCGCTTAGTGGGCGGTCAGTTGAGCAAATCAATGGTCGGTTGAGCTTAGTGGGCGGTCAGTTGTGCCAATCAATGGTCGGTTGAGCTTAGTGGGCGGTCAGTTCAGCCAATCAAAGGTCGGTTGAGCTTAGTGGGCGGGCAGTTGAGCCAATCAAAAGTCGGTTGGCTTAGTGGGCGGTCAGTTGAGCCAATCAATGGTCGGTTGAGCTTAGTGGGCGGTCATATGAGCCAATCAATGGTCGGTTGATCTTAGTGGGCGGTCAGTTGAGCATATCAATGGTCGGTTGAGCTTAGTGGGCGGTCAGTTGAGCCAATCAATGGTCGGTTGATTTTAGTGGGTGGTTAGTTGAGCCAATGAAAGGTCGGTTGAGCTTAGTGGGAGGGCAGTTGAGCTTAGTGGACGGGCAGTTGAGCCAATTAATGGTCGGTTGAGCTTAGTGAGCGGTCAGTTGAGCCAATCAAGGTTCGGTTGAGCTTAGATGGGCGGGCATTTGAGCCAATCAATGGTCGGTTTAGCTTAGATGGGCGGTTATTTGAGCCTATCAGTGGTCGGATGAGCTTAGTGGGCGGGCAGTTGAGTCAATCAATGGTCGGTTGAGCTTAAAGGGCGGTCAGTTGAGCCAATCAATGGTCGGTTGAGCTTAGTGGGCGGGCAGTTGAGCCAATCCAAGGTCGGTTGAGCTTAGTGGGCGTGCAGTTGATCCAATCCAAGGTCGGTTGAGCTTAGTGGGTGGGCAGTTGAGCCAATGAATGGTCGGTTGAAATTAGTGGGAGGGCAGTTGAGCCAATCAATGGTCGGTTGAGGTTAGTGGGCGGGCAGTTGAGTCAATCAATGGTCGGTTGAGCTTAGTGGGCGGGCAGTTGAGCCAATCAATGGTCGGTTGAGCTTAGTGGGCGGGCAGTTGAGTCAATCAATGATCGGTTGAGCTTAAAGGGCGGTCAGTTGAGCCAATCAATGGTCGGTTGAGCTTAGTGGGCGGGCAGTTGAGCCAATCCAAGGTCGGTTGAGCTTAGTGGGCGTGCAGTTGATCCAATCCAAGGTCGGTTGAGCTTAGTGGGCGGGCAGTTGAGCCAGTCAATGGTCGGTTGAGCTTAGTGGGCGGGCAGTTGTGCCAATCAATGGTCGGTTGATCTTAGTGGGCAGGCAGTTGATCCAATCAATGGTCGGTTGGGCTTAGTGGGCGGGCAGTTGAGCCAATCAATGGTCGGTTGAAATTAGTGGGAGGGCAGTTGAGCCAATCAATGGTCGGTTGAGCTTAGTGGGCGGGCAGTTGAGCCAATCAATGGTCGGTTGAGCTTAGTGGGCGGGCAGTTGAGCCAATCAATGGTCGGTTGAGCTTAGTGGGCGTCCAGTTGAGCCAATCTATTGTCGGTTGAGCTTAGTGGGCGGGCAGTTGAGCCAATCAATGGTCGGTTGAGCTTCGTGGACGGGCAGTTGAGCCAATCAATGGCCGGTTTAAATTAGTGGGCGGGCAGTTAAGCCAATCAATGGTCGATTGAGCTTAAAGGGCGGTCAGTTGAGCCAATCAATGGTCGGTTGATTTTAGTGGGCGGTCAGTTGAGCCAATGAAAGGTCGGTTGAGCTTAGTGGGCGGTCAGATGAGCCAATCAATGGTCGGTTGATTTTAGTGGGCGGTCAGTTGAGCCAATGAAAGGTCGGTTGAGCTTAGTGGTCGGTCAGTTGAGCCAATCAATGGTTGGTTGAGCTTCGTGGACGGGCAGTTGAGCCAATCAATGGCCGGCTTAAATTAGTGGGCGTGCAGTTAAGCCAAACAATGGTCGATTGAACTTAAAGGGTGGTCAGTTGAGCCAATCAATGGTCGGTTGAGCTTAGTGGTCGGGCAGTTGAGCGAATCAATGATCGGTTGAGCTTAGTCGGCGGGCAGTTGAGCCAATCAATGGTCGGTTGAGTTTCGTGGGCGGGCAGTTCAGCCAATCAATGTTCGGTTGAGCTTAGTGGGCGGGTAGTTGAGCCAGTCAATGGTCGGTTGAAATTAGTGGACCGGCGGTTAAGCCAATCAATTATCGGTTGAGCTTAGTGGGCGATCAGTTGAGTCAATCAATGGTCGGTTGAGCTTAGTGGTCGTCCAGTTGAGCCAATCAATGGTCGGTTGAGCTTAGTGGGCGGGCAGTTGAGCCAATCAATGGTCGGTTGCGCTTAGTGGGCGGTCAGTTGAGCAAATCAATGGTCGGTTGAGCTTAGTGGGCGGTCAGTTGTGCCAATCAATGGTCGGTTGAGCTTAGTGGGCGGTCAGTTCAGCCAATCAAAGGTCGGTTGAGCTTAGTGGGCGGGCAGTTGAGCCAATCAAAAGTCGGTTGGCTTAGTGGGCGGTCAGTTGAGCCAATCAATGGTCGGTTGAGCTTAGTGGGCGGTCATATGAGCCAATCAATGGTCGGTTGATCTTAGTGGGCGGTCAGTTGAGCATATCAATGGTCGGTTGAGCTCAGTGGGCGGTCAGTTGAGCCAATCAATGGTCGGTTGATTTTAGTGGGTGGTTAGTTGAGCCAATGAAAGGTCGGTTGAGCTTAGTGGACGGGCAGTTGAGCCAATCAATGGTCGGTTGAGCTTAGTGGGCGGTCAGTTGAGCAAATCAATGGTCGGTTGAGCTTAGTGGGCGGTCAGTTGTGCCAATCAATGGTCGGTTGAGCTTAGTGGGCGGTCAGTTCAGCCAATCAAAGGTCGGTTGAGCTTAGTGGGCGGGCAGTTGAGCCAATCAAAAGTCGGTTGGCTTAGTGGGCGGTCAGTTGAGCAAATCAATGGTCGGTTGAGCTTAGTGGGCGGTCAGTTGTGCCAATCAATGGTCGGTTGAGCTTAGTGGGCGGTCAGTTCAGCCAATCAAAGGTCGGTTGAGTTTAGTGGGCGGGCAGTTGAGCCAATCAAAAGTCGGTTGGCTTAGTGGGCGGTCAGTTGAGATAATCAATGGTCAGTTGAGCTTAGTGGGCGGTCATATGAGCCAATCAATGGTCGGTTGATCTTAGTGGGCGGTCAGTTGAGCATATCAATGGTCGGTTGAGCTTAGTGGGCGGTCAGTTGAGCAAATCAATGGTCGGTTGAGCTTAGTGGGCGGTCAGTTGTGCCAATCAATGGTCGGTTGAGCTTAGTGGGCGGTCAGTTCAGCCAATCAAAGGTCGGTTGAGCTTAGTGGGCGGGCAGTTGAGCCAATCAAAAGTCGGTTGGCTTAGTGGGCGGTCAGTTGAGCCAATCAATGGTCGGTTGAGCTTAGTGGGCGGTCATATGAGCCAATCAATGGTCGGTTGATCTCAGTGGGCGGTCAGTTGAGCATATCAATGGTCGGTTGAGCTTAGTGGGCGGGTAGTTGAGCCAGTCAATGGTCGGTTGATTTTAGTGGGCGGTCAGTTGAGCCAATGAAAGGTCGGTTGAGCTTAGTGGGCGGTCAGATGAGCCAATCAATGGTCGGTTGATTTTAGTGGGCGGTCAGTTGAGCCAATGAAAGGTCGGTTGAGCTTAGTGGTCGGTCAGTTGAGCCAATCAATGGTTGGTTGAGCTTCGTGGACGGGCAGTTGAGCCAATCAATGGCCGGCTTAAATTAGTGGGCGTGCAGTTAAGCCAAACAATGGTCGATTGAACTTAAAGGGTGGTCAGTTGAGCCAATCAAAGGTCGGTTGAGCTTAGTGGGCGGGCAGTTGAGCCAATCAAAAGTCGGTTGGCTTAGTGGGCGGTCAGTTGAGCAAATCAATGGTCGGTTGAGCTTAGTGGGCGGTCAGTTGTGCCAATCAATGGTCGGTTGAGCTTAGTGGGCGGTCAGTTCAGCCAATCAAAGGTCGGTTGAGTTTAGTGGGCGGGCAGTTGAGCCAATCAAAAGTCGGTTGGCTTAGTGGGCGGTCAGTTGAGATAATCAATGGTCAGTTGAGCTTAGTGGGCGGTCATATGAGCCAATCAATGGTCGGTTGATCTTAGTGGGCGGTCAGTTGAGCATATCAATGGTCGGTTGAGCTTAGTGGGCGGTCAGTTGAGCAAATCAATGGTCGGTTGAGCTTAGTGGGCGGTCAGTTGTGCCAATCAATGGTCGGTTGAGCTTAGTGGGCGGTCAGTTCAGCCAATCAAAGGTCGGTTGAGCTTAGTGGGCGGGCAGTTGAGCCAATCAAAAGTCGGTTGGCTTAGTGGGCGGTCAGTTGAGCCAATCAATGGTCGGTTGAGCTTAGTGGGCGGTCATATGAGCCAATCAATGGTCGGTTGATCTCAGTGGGCGGTCAGTTGAGCATATCAATGGTCGGTTGAGCTTAGTGGGCGGTCAGTTGAGCCAATCAATGGTCGGTTGATTTTAGTGGGCGGTCAGTTGAGCCAATGAAAGGTCGGTTGAGCTTAGTGGGCGGTCAGATGAGCCAATCAATGGTCGGTTGATTTTAGTGGGCGGTCAGTTGAGCCAATGAAAGGTCGGTTGAGCTTAGTGGTCGGTCAGTTGAGCCAATCAATGGTTGGTTGAGCTTCGTGGACGGGCAGTTGAGCCAATCAATGGCCGGCTTAAATTAGTGGGCGTGCAGTTAAGCCAAACAATGGTCGATTGAACTTAAAGGGTGGTCAGTTGAGCTAATCAATGGTCGGTTGAGCTTAGTGGTCGGGCAGTTGAGCGAATCAATGATCGGTTGAGCTTAGTCGGCGGGCAGTTGAGCCAATCAATGGTCGGTTGAGTTTCGTGGGCGGGCAGTTCAGCCAATCAATGTTCGGTTGAGCTTAGTGGACGGGCAGTTGAGCCAATCAATGGTCGGTTCAAATTAGTGGGCGGGCAGTTGAGCCAATCAATGGTCGGTTGAGCTTAGTGGGCGGTCAGTTGAGTCAAATCAATGGTCGGTTGAGCTTAGTGGGAGGGCAGTTGAGCTTAGTGGACGGTCAGTTGAGCCAATCAATGGTCGGTTGAGCTTAGTGGGCGGTCAGTTGAGCCAATCAAGGTTCGGTTGAGCTTAGATGGGCGGGCAGTTGAGCCAATCAATGGTCGGTTTAGCTTAGATGGGCGGTTATTTGAGCCTATCAGTGGTCGGTTGAGCTTAGTGGGCGGTCAGTTGAGCCAATCAATGGTCGGTTGAGCTTAGTGGGCGGTCAGTTGAGCCAATCAATGGTCGGTTGAGCTTAGTGGGCGGGCAGTTGAGCCAATCAAAAGTCGGTTGAGCTTAGTGGGCGTGTCAGTTGAGCCAATCCAATGGTCGGTTGAGCTTAGTGGGCGGTCAGTTGAGCCAATCAATGGTCGGTTGAAATTAGTGGGCGGTCAGTTGAGCCAATCAATGGTCGGTTGAAATTAGTGGGCGGGCAGTTGAGCCAATCAATGGTCGGTTGAGCTTAGTGGGCGGTCAGTTGAGCCAATCAATGGTCGGTTGAGCTTAGTGGGCAGGTCAGTTGAGCCAATCAATGGTCGGTTGAGCTTAGTCGGCGGGCAGTTGAGCCAATCAATGGTCGGTTGAGTTTAGTGGGCGGGCAGTTCAGCCAATCAATGGTCGGTTGAGCTTAGTGGGCGGGTCAGTTGAGCCAATCAATGGTCGGTTGAAATTAGTGGACGGGCGGTTAAGCCAATCAATTATCGGTTGAGCTTAGTGAGCGATCAGTTGAGTCAAACAATGTTCGGTTGAGTCGATCAGTTGAGTCAATCAATGGTTTGTTGACCTTAGTGGGCGGTGCAGTTGTGCCAATCAATGGTCGGTTGTTAGTGTTCGTCCAGTTGAGCCAATCAATGGTCGGCTGAGCTTAGTGGGCGGGCAGTTGAGCCAATCAATGGTCGGTTAAGCTTAGTGGGCGGTCAGTTGAGCAAATCAATGGTCGGTTGAGATTAGTGGGCGGTCAGTTGAGCCAATCAATGGTCGGTTGATTTTAGTGGGCGGTGAGCTTAGTGGGCGGTCAGCAGTTGAGCCAATCAATGGTCGGTTGAGCTTAGTGGGCGGTCAGTTGAGCGATTGAATCAATGGTCGGTTGAGCTTAGTGGGCGGTCAGTTGAGCTTAGCCAATCAATGGTCGGTTGAGCTTTGCGGGCAGTTCAGCCAATCAATGTTCGGTTGAGCTTAGTGGGCGGGTAGTTGAGCCAGGTCGGTTGAGCTTAGTGGGCGGTCAGTTGAGTCAATCAATGGTCGGTTGAGCTTAGTGGGCGGGCAGTTGAGCTTAGTGGACGGGCAGTTGAGCCAATTAATGGTCGGTTGAGCTTAGTGAGCGGTCAGTTGAGCCAATCAAGGTTCGGTTGAGCTTAGATGGGCGGGCATTTGAGCCAATCAATGGTCGGTTTAGCTTAGATGGGCGGTTATTTGAGCCTATGAGTGGTCGGTTGAGCTTAGTGGGCGGGCAGTTGAGTCAATCAATTGTCGGTTGAGCTTAAAGGGCGGTCAGTTGAGCGGTCTGTTGAGCTTAATGGGCGGGCAGTTGAGCCAATCAATGGTCGGTTGAGCAGGCAGTTGATCCAATCAATGGTCGGTTGGGCTTAATCAATCAATGGACGGTTGAAATTAGTGGGAGGGCAGGAGCCAATCAATGGTCGGTTGAGGTTAGTGGGCGGGCAGTTGAGTCAATCAATGGTTTGAGCTTAGTGAGCGGGCAGTTGAGCCAATCAATGGTCGGTTGAGCTTAGTGGGCGGGCAGTTGAGTCAGTTTGAGCTTAAAGGGCTGTCAGTTGAGCCAATCAATGGTCGGTTGAGCTTAGTGGGCGGGCAGTTGAGCCAATCCAAGGTCGGTTGAGCTTAGTGGGCGTGCAGTTGATCCAATCCAAGGTCGGTTGAGCTTAGTGGGCGGGCAGTTGAGCCAATCAATGGTCGGTTGAGCTTAGTGGGCGGGCAGTTGAGCCTATCAATGGTCGGTTGATCTTAGTGGGCAGGCAGTTGATAAAATCAATGGTCGGTTGGGCTTAGTGGGCGGGCAGTTGAGCCAATCAATGGTCGGTTGAAATTTATGGGAGGGCAGTTGAGCCAATCAATGGTCGGTTGAGCTTAGTGGGCGGGCAGTTGAGTCAATCAATGGTCGGTTGAGCTTAGTGGGCGGTCAGTTGTGCCAATCAATGGTCGGTTGAGCTTAGTGGGCGGTCAGTTCAGCCAATCAAAGGTCGGTTGAGTTTAGTGGGCGGGCAGTTGAGCCAATCAAAAGTCGGTTGGCTTAGTGGGCGGTCAGTTGAGCCAATCAATGGTCGGTTGAGCTTAGTGGGCGGTCATATGAGCCAATCAATGGTCGGTTGATCTTAGTGGGCGGTCAGTTGAGCATATCAATGGTCGGTTGAGCTTAGTGGGCGGTCAGTTGAGCAAATCAATGGTCGGTTGAGCTTAGTGGGCGGTCAGTTGTGCCAATCAATGGTCGGTTGAGCTTAGTGGGCGGTCAGTTCAGCCAATCAAAGGTCGGTTGAGCTTAGTGGGCGGGCAGTTGAGCCAATCAAAAGTCGGTTGGCTTAGTGGGCGGTCAGTTGAGCCAATCAATGGTCGGTTGAGCTTAGTGGGCGGTCATATGAGCCAATCAATGGTCGGTTGATCTTAGTGGGCGGTCAGTTGAGCATATCAATGGTCGGTTGAGCTTAGTGGGCGGTCAGTTG